>NC_051387.1:23073250-23101699 GCF_015228065.2 Penaeus monodon
TTTTTTGGTATCAATAGTTCCTTATGAGTCTGGTGCACATTTATAGTTTTTAGTTCACACAGCTATCCAATCTTGGAATTATTATCTTCTTTCAGTTGTGTAATATGCATAATCTCTTTATTTTCCATTGCAAATTATATAAATGAAGGCTGTGGCAATTTTTACAGTATTGTAATGTGATTTCCGTTAACTCTTTTTCTGGGGGTTCTGGTCACGTGTGCTGAATCAGTCACTATATTGTCTAATGCAGGGGGCTGTGCCCCCTGAGACACCCATACCCTACCCAGCAAAAGAAAGAATCTTTCACATATTCACGGCAGAAGAGAGTAATGGACAGACACTGCATTGGGCACTCTGACATGGCAGTTGTGCGCTCTACCTTACCATGGATAAAGCAAGAATTCCACACTGTGCATTGCATTTTGTTACCATAAATATAGTCACTTCGTTAAATAAAATTATTGGTATTGTTTACAAAGTGACCTTACCCCTCTGAGATTAAGTCTTTATTACTCCAGCTATTCCTGGGAAATCCATAAACATTGCCGTATGAACTATAAACCTTTCTAACCCACTTGCTTTGCCCCCCCCCCCCCCCAATCCAATCATTTTAGACTTATTCTCTAGATGTAATTCATCACAACCTATTTTCTTTATTTCTGACATAATTTTTGCCTACACAGATTATTTCATGTGAGTGTAATTATTCTCTTTGATTATTATAGTACCATTACAGTTCCCTGTGAATATACACCAAAGTATTTTGTGTTGTGTAACTTTCTTATTATCAACTTGCAGATGGTTAATGGTTAATGGTTAAAAGCAAGAGAAATGTGCTAGACATCTAAGGTCATGTAGCACTATAGTTAATGTTAGGGAAGGGTGGTTGAGTTAGTGATTAGTTGTCTAAGCTGGGCAAAGGAATTGGTGAGTGAAAGGGTTAGAGTCAGGTGTGGTAAGTAGTTAGATTAGATGGAGGGTATGTATGCGTTTGAGGAAAGAGAATAGGTTGTTGAAACAGAAAGTGTGGGATTCTGTAAGGATGTCTGATAGGTTGGGAGGTCGGTGAAGGGAGGATAGGTGGGGGGAAAGCAGAGGTAAGTATGGACGAGACATAAAGGGAATGTGGGGAAAGAGACAAAATGATAATTGGGGATTGGTATTGGAGGATGTGTAAGAAAGGTCTCTTGAAGGCATACAATAGATGGGTTATGAGAGGAAAGGATATGACGAAGGTCAGGTTTGTGGGAGCGGAAACCGTGAATATTCCAATGAAGGATAGTTATATAGATTGTAGTACGTTTTGGAGATTTTGAGGGGAAGCAGCTAGAGGGTGGGATAGGGGCAGCTAGAGGGTGGGATAGGGACCAAGAGGTCTGAGATGGAAGAGGTGTGGGAGTTGGTGTTCTACTAGGAGGGGTATTAGGAGACAGAGGGTCTGTGGAAGGGGATACTTGTGACATATGGGATTCACGTGTGTTTCCTGGAGGGAATGGAAGGGATAGAGGGGATGGTGGGAGGGTTAATGTGGGTGGGGTTGGGGGATGGGCTGTGTTGGGAGGGGTTAGGAGGATAGGGTGTAGGGGGGATATCGTTAGGAGGAGGATGGATATCAGCAGTTACTTGGAGTGTGAAAGGAGCAGGAGTAGTAAGATTTGGAGGTTGAGTGTCAGTTTTCATTAAGTAATCTTGAATATTTTCAATAGTTTCTTCTGAAGAGTTGGTTGGGGAGTTTTGGGGGATAAAGGATTTCTTGTGAGGGGGGAAGAGAGGATTGGTGTCTCAAGCATAGGGGCAAAGGAAGGTGGAGGTGTTTGTGTGGTAGGAGAAGAGGGGGTGGAACGTTTGTTCTGTCTGTTACGGGTAGTGCGAGGAGGGAGAGGGGAAGGTGTTGGGGTTGTAGTGGTGATTGGAGTATCTGTAGTAGAGATTGGAGTGTCTGGGTTTAGGATGGCAAAAGAGTTTGACTGGGGAAGGTAGGAGGTAGAAGAGGGGGAGTTAGATGTAGGGGGGGTGGGTTTAGGAGAATTGGTAGAATGAGCAGTATTACTGGAGTAAGGAGTAAGAGAGAAACCACGTCGACGTGCTTCCTGTCTGGCTTCACATAGTGTGAGTCCAAGTTTGAATCTGAGAGTTGCTACCTCAGACTCAAACTTGTAGGTGGGACAGCCCCTATAAAATGCATTATGGGGGCCGCCACAGTTGGCACATGTGCGTGATTGTGCAGAGCAGTTAGATCGGTTAGGTTGGGCACATAGTGGGCATCTGGCTGTGGAACGGCAATGTTTGGCTGGGTGTCCTAGACGCCAACAATTTTGGCACTGACGTGGAGGGGTTGGTATGGACGAACAGGGAGGGATTCTCCTCCTATGTAGACGTTAAAGGGAAGGTCATGTCTACGGAAGGTAATTTTGGCTATGTTAGTGGGTTTCTTTCGATGACCTCTGGGGGGAATGGAGTAGCATTGTACTGATGTTGCATCATAGTCTGTGAGACAGGCAAGTAGGTCTTCTCCACAGTCTGACCAATCTTTGTCATAGACTGGGCAATTTGCTGGGGAGATTGAAACTGTTCCGGTGCAAGTATTGAGGGTTGGATGGGGTTCTGCAAGGATGGGGTTACCATATAGGTCAGTTAGTTTTGTTAATGCTATAGCTTGGTTTTCGAATGTTACTGTGACAAGACGGGAGCGGTTGGGTCGGCTACGGAAAGAGACTTTACCAACTTGTTTTTGGAGACATTGTTGGAAGAGAAGGGTGTTGTCAGAGTAGGGAGCTGTGGGAGGGATCACGAAAAATCAGTTCCATTTGGCTGCGCTAAAGAGAGTATTCAAGATTGTTGTAGATATAGGGGTTGTAGAAGGGCGGGGGCGTGACGAAGATGGAGTAGTGTTAAGGGAGGTAGTGTTATGGAGAGGTGGGCAATAAGGCTGTAAGGTATTAATAAGGGAGGATGGGGTGGTTGATGTTGGAGGTTGTGGGGATAGAGGTGTTGAAGTTGAGTATGCTGGAAGAGTGGAAATGTTCCTTAAGGGTTGATTGTTGGCTACTGTACTAGTAGGCATTGATGAGGGGGTAGTTATTGCAGTGTTCAGAGCCGTGGTCAAAGGAGAGCCTGGGGTCAGGGAATCAGGTGGGTTTACATCGTTGGGGCTATTTGATAAAGGGGCTAGCCTCATTGCCCCTAATAGTGGGGATAAATTTTCATTATTGGCCATGGTAAGCCTGGGTTATGTTGGGGATAAAAACAGTCCATCCCTCAGGGTCCCCTTGAGGGGTAAGGGCTAGATAACTAAATCAGGGGAATACCGTGCCCATGGCTCCCTCAGGCCGTTCAGGACTGGCACAAAGTCAGCCTTTCATCCTTTCAGCACGGCTCTCACACCTTAGGAGGTGGATAGCAGAAGGGTTTGGTGAAGGGACAGAAACGAAAAGTGGGAAGGAAAATAAAGACCATGCAAAATTAGTTGAGTCGAGGGCTGAGTCCCAAGGTTGGGGAGTTTCCCATCATTGGGTCCCAGTCTCCGCCTCCTAAGCCCCCCCACGACAACAATGGGCAAGGGATTGGGGGGGATCAACTTGCAGAGGTAATACCATAGATGAAAAGTGTCTTATTTTTGGTCATTCTGTCCAGTGCTGTTGTTATCATCATCATAATAATAATTATTAATCTGTATTATTTTAGTGATTGTTGTTATTATCATCATTATCAATGAGCTTAGATGCTCAATTTACCTATTTAAAGAAATGGCACTGAAATCAGTAGGAGATGCACTGACCGAAAGATGAAAAGCTATTGCAGTCTTTATATTCACAGGAAAATATTCAAAGTTAGTTGCAAATGAAATTAAATATAGATGGTATTTATGTATATTCAAAACCAAACAAATATATGTTTCTGTTGTGGCAGTGACAAGGACTACGTCCACCACTATTACTACTGTTACCAGGGGCGTCAGTTGGTGTGGGCTGTTGGGGGACAGTTCCCCCCAAGGCACTACTTGAACCCCACAAGGTCTGCCATCCTCTGTCCCCTTCCTCTCAAGGACCACAATTTTGAATTTTCTTTTGACTAAATTACACCTATACAGGTCTGGCTATAGCTTATAGCTCCTAGAATTGCTAATTTTTCTTTTTCTTTTTTCTTTGCTGTGCTTGCACCCCCACCCACCCCCAAGTAAAAGCTAAAACAATGTTCCTGACTACTAATAATACTCTAATTTAGTAGTAGTAGTAGTAAAAGTAGAATAACAATAGTGGTAATGATGATAATAATGATAAAGATAGTAATAAGAGAACATTAATAATAATGATTTTAATGATAATAATAACTAATAATAGTGGCACTAATAATAGTAATGATGAGATAACAGTGATTATAGTATCATCATCATTATCATTATGTTTATTATTATCATCATCATCAATATCATTATCTGAAAAATGCATGGAACAAAGGACATCCCAAATTTCTCACATGCATCAGGCCGTTGTTGTTGTTGTTTTGTTGTTTTTCAGTTTAACAGTCATGTGGAAAGCTGTGAAAAGACTCAAACTTACTTCTGATTTTGTAGATGATTTTGCATGACCCAATAGCACACTGAATCATTGTAAAATTAATATATTGTAGAAAGATTGTGGAAAAGTGGCAGAATTTAAGGATACTGCACTTAGACAATGACAGTGCTTTAGAAAATGACACAAGTTGCTAAATAAATAATTACATGTATAATTTACTTGATATTATTATAATTACCAGACTTAAAAGAAAATTACACACTTTCATTTATAATAAACAACCGTCAGAATACTCTTAAGGATACAGTTTTTATTTCTGGTTCAACAGACTAAATGGAAGTAGTGGTACCTGCTCTTCAAATACCTTAGTTTCATATCTTGTATGCCACCATTTTCACCTGTGTGGTATCATAAAAAAAATCAAAAGCTTAACGGTCCAAACATGACCTTGTTTGCTCTGGTGTTTGTTGGTATTGCCAGCAAGAATTCTTGTAGGTAGTACTTCAAATTTTGGCAGTAAAATGACTTTTTTTTTTGTGTGTGTGCACACACACACACACACACACACACACACACACACACACACACATACATACATACATATATACACACACACACACATATACATATACATATACATATACACATACACACACACACATATACATATACATATACATATACATATACACAACACACACACATATACATATACATATACATATACATATACATACACACACACACATATAATATACATATACATACATACATACATACATACATACATACATATACACACACACACACACACACACACACACACACACACACATACACACACATACACACACATACTACACACACACACACACACACACACAACACACACACACACACACACACACACACACACACACACACACACACACATACACCACACACACACATACATACATACTACACACACACACACATATACATATACATACACACACAAACATACACAACATATACACATCACACACATACAACAACACACACACACACACACACACACACACATACACATACAACACACATAAAACACACACATACACACACACATACACAACACATACACACACCACACACACACACACACACACACACACACACACACACACACACACACACACACACACACACACACACACATACATACACACACACATACACACACATACGCACATACAAACATACGCACATACAAACATACGCACATACAAACATACGCACATACAAACATACGCACTTACAAACATATGTAACGATCTAAACCGTCTTTTCAGTGCGCAAGGAGCCGAAGACGCTCGTTGACGGGGTTAAGAACTGTTTATATGTCCTTTTTACATTGGTGGAATGGTAGCGTGGGAAAATTTAAGGTCTTATGGGAAAATGGATTTGATCATTTATAATGAAACGTTTAACTATCTTTGGATATTTGTAAAAGGAAGGCAGGCATTGCTTCAAGGATCGTTAAAAGAAATCCACACAGGACGAAATATTCCCCTTTATTACGTAAATCCACACAGGTACGCAATACTGCAGAACTTAACTCAGATGAGGGGTAAAAAGGGGCTGACGATCCATTCGTCTGCCCTGCCGCCTGTTCTCTGCTTTCCGAACTGCCTCTGCTCCTTCTTTTCACGGTCGTGCACCTCTCCGGTCTGCCTCTCCGACCTCCGATCTCGCCAAGACTCCCCCCCGACCTTGCCTTGCCTGCCCTGTGCCCGAGGCTGTCACGGAATTCCAGGCGAACGATCTCGGACGGTAGTTCAGAGGGCGAAGTGATAGGAGAAGGGGTCGTTTGTCGGGTCAACGCTGTGAGACCTTTGAACTGTAATCTGTCTCGCTACATCCCTCCCCAGGCCTGAGAAGGGAGCGCAGCCTCGGCCTGACGTCGTAAGCATTGGCCGCTGTAATCCATGTGTGGCCCATCATTGAAGACTATCCAGGGGTGAGGGTATTCCACGTTCCAAGCCATGCCACAGCCAAGATGCGTCGTCAGGACGTGGTGAGCACCCGTGGTTCACCGCTAGTGTCCATTCTTCAGGGGCAAGCGGGTACTGCGGCAGACTATCTCGTCTTGAGACCGCCTCTGGGTGGCTTCAGATACGATCACAGAACTGGATCTGGGGAAAGAGCTCGGCTGGATCAGGCCCTGAATCGGTACCAACAACAATAAGAAAAGTTCTGAGTTGCTGAATGCAGTTTACTAAATGGGTGTATTTTATCATACCTCTTATGTGTAGAAATATGTTAAAAATGAGGTTTAAGAAAGTACGGAACATGAGACATAAATCATAAAATACATGCAATGTAATACATAAAATAAATGGAGATAAAATGTGTGCACTGAAAAATTCAAGTGGCAAAAATAAACAAGTGAGATACAAAGTAGGAATGGACAGTGACTAAAATGAAAGTTAGATATAAGAGACAAAAATCGTCAGGAACGTGATTCCTTTGGGAACTATGGAAGCGAGTTCCATAAAGTAAAACGATGCTGGAAAGTTCACATAACTGGGATCGACGCCGAAACTGACTCCCCACGGGAACCGGGAACCAACGCCGAAACTGACTCCCCACAGGAACCGGGAACCAACACCGAAACTGACTCCCCACGGGAACCGGTAACCAACGCCGAAACTGACTCCGCACGGGAACGCAACAGAGGAAAGACTCAGATACCAATACGTGTAGCAGGGGACTTGGTCCAAGGGCTCTGCTACGGTTCATGGGGGAGGACTGCACCGAGGAGGGCGGTATCCAAGAGAGTGATAGCTGCTATATCGTCAGGGTCATCAGCTAGAGGGTCTCGCCGGAGGAGATCGGCAAATTCTAGTTCACTAGGTGGATAGTATGGTTTCATCTGGTTGATGTGAGCCTTATAGAGTGGTGAATCGGCTCCAGGAACACACAGCAGAAAAGTTACAGGTTAATCTTGCGGGTAACACGGTAGGGGCCATCCCATTTCGCGGCCAGGCCACGTCCACGATTCCCTCGGCTCCGTCGTAAAACAAGGGTCCACACTTCCGGCTTGAACTTGATGGGCGTACCTTGGCATTGTATGTGCGTGTCCAATTTTCTCTTGCTCGTCGCGTCGCCTCTACGGCACACTGACGTGCTACACGCAGTCGTTCAGCGATATCTGCCTCGGTGTCAAACACAGTGTCATTTGTAATACCAACCGGGAAGTGGCCATGGCGACCAGTTAGGAGGTATAACGGTTGCTCACCTGTGCTGCGGTGGATGGCACTATTAATAGCGAGGTGTACCTGTGGTAGGAAAGAGGGCCAGGATTCAGTTTTGTGTTCTATGAGAGAGTATAAAGCATCCTTCACCACAAGATTAGTCTCTCTACCATCCCATTCGACTGGGGATGATATGCAATGGTGAATCCAAGACGAATAGAAAGCATAGCACAGACTCGCTGAAAGAGTGTTCCGGTAAATTCTGCTCCATTGTCTGTGATCAGGTATCTCGGTGGGCCGAAGATCGTCACGTAATCTTCAATGAAAGCATTCGCTACTGTGTTTACATCTCGTGAGGCTAAAGGAATTAACTGCAGATATCGGCTGTGATGATCAATGATGCTCAGGACATAGCGATAACCCGAGTCTGAGTCAGGCAGGTGCAGAAGGTCAGCAGATACCTTTTCTAGGGGATACGTCACATCACCAGGACACTGCAGTCGTGCTCGTCTCTGCAGTTCCCCACGACGTCGTTGGCATACCTGACAAGCTTGGACATATGAACGTACTTCGCATAACATATTAGGGAAGTAAAACATATTGCAAAGATTTGTATAGGTTCTGTAAATACCCGGGTGAATAGCCAGGGGAGGCCAGTGTGCAAGCTTTAATGCAGCTTATTCACCAGCTGGTGAATAACCTTTTCTGAGAGATGACGGACGTGATACAGGCAGCAATCTTTCAGCTCAAACTCATCAATGGGTAGGGGGATCCGCCTCTTCGGTAATGATCTTTCTTCCAGTAGTAGGATGACATCTTTCCACATTTCATCCTTCATCTGCTCTTCTCTCACCAGTGCAGGATCTATGGCTGTAAGATCTGCTGCAGCATCATCTTTGACAGTGCTATTCGAAATGGCAGAAGTATCACGCGAAAGCATGTCGGGAACATGATTTTGGGCTCCTTTCTTGTAGATCAGCTTAAAATTGTAGTAACTTAGCTCATGAGCATACTGGCTCATTCTTGGTGACTTGGTCTTGCGGTGGAACACAAAGGTAAGAGGACGATGGTCTGTGTATATAGTAAAAGGCCTCCCATATACATATGGATCGAAAACTCTCACGCCCTCGACGACTGCTAAGGCTTCCTTATCAATGGCTGGATATCTACTCTCAGCATCTTTAAACCTTCGGGAGTAGTAGGAGACTTCATAAGGCACGCCCTCCGGAGATTGCTGCATCGAGCAGGCCCCCAGGGCCTCCTTGGATGCATCTGTATGAATCTCAAATTCACGTGAGAAATCGGGCTTCCTCAATACAGGACTATGGGTCAAGATATCCTTCAGTTGATTGATGGCATCCTGTTGTTCTTTCCCCCTTTTTGGTGAGACGCGTCAGTGGAGAAGCAATGGCCGCAAAATGAGGCGCGTGATGTCTAAAAAATCCGGCAGCACCGAGGAACCGTCTTACTCCTCTCACTGTCTTTGGTGCAGGCATCTCACAAATGCTACGTGTTTTCTTGGGATCTGGACGTATGCCGTTCTCGTCAGTACAGAACCCAAGGAACTTGATGCTGGTTTTCACAAAATCACACTTCTCTACATTCATCTTGAATCCTGCTTGTGAAAGGAGCTGCAAAGTTTCCTCTAGATGACTAAGGTGTTCATCAAATGTCTTGCTGTGTATGATCACATCATCTAGATAGGCAAGTGTATGCCTCCCAAGGATGCTGCCAAGTACGATGTTGATTGTCCTTTAAAAAATTGTAGGGGCGGTTGCTAGTCCAAAAGGTAGGTGGACGAACTGCAGAAGCCTCCTGCCATCTGAAAAAGCTGTCTTTGGTCGATCTGCTTTCTCCACCTCTATGCTCCAGTAGGCACTTCTTGAGTCCAGACAGGTGAAAATTCTGGTATCTCCAAGTTCGTCAAGTAACTCGTCAATGCGTGGGAGTGGGTAGGTATCAGCCACTGTGACAGCATTCAGCCCCCTATAGTCCACACACAATCTAAGGGAGCCGTCCTTCTTTCGCACAAGCACTACAGGGTTGAGCCAGGGGCTGCATGAGGGTTCTATAACACCTGCTGCCAACATCTTGTCACACTCTTGGCGAATAACAGACTTTGTAGATTCAGGGAGCCTCCACTGAAGATTAACGATGGGTCTCCTCCCAAGTCATGATCTTATGTGTAATCCCTGGCACTGCCCCAATATCTTCTCTGGTGCCAATGAACAGGTGCTTGTACTGAAGTAACAGCTCTTTGGTCTGGGATCTTTGTCGCTCCTCAAGATGACTGAGAGGAAACTTAATGTCCGAGTCGGATTGTTGGCAAACGTCATTGATGGGAAGGTTATCAAGGGCGGCTACTGAGGCTGATGGGCTCAGTAGCAGCCATGAATAAGGTCATTTGCATTTGGGGTTGAATTAATCTTCACCTGAGGGCTGGTGTTATCATTCAAGTGTAGGGGGATGGCATCATTACTGGGAGGTGTTTCTGCTGGATCTTGCAGTTGAGAAGACTGCAATTTCATTAACCATAGCAATGCAGGTCCCGCTTTTCAGGTGATAAGGTTTGAGCCCGCAGTTGACGACCCAAATACACAGGTTATGATTGGAAATTTGGGCAACAGTAGCAGGTGTCAGGAGGAATCCGCGGGTACATCCTGTAATCATGCCCGATATCCACTTACAATTTCTGGGCACCCAAGCGTCTATGAAGCGTGCAGACCTAGCAGGAACAACCACAGTAGCCTTGCAGTGTACAGGGTAATCCTCCTTGCAATTAGTCGTCTTGCTAGGTGAGGTGTGAACGATGCCAATGTGGGGCTGGGTTCGTCGGTGAAGATCACAGGTGTTTGGTGGTCTTTAAGTTGCAGATATGATTGCCTTAGTCCTTGGTATATGACAGTCTTAAAGTTGAACCGTCGTAGAAAGTCCATGCCAATTAAGAAGTCATCTGGGTAATTAACGTTGGAGACACATGACACACGGTGCCAGCACGAGATTTTGGCTTGCTTGCTTGAGATTTGCGAAGTTCTGGCTTCGCCCGGGCCTTTCACTTATGGCCCGGCCAAGATTTTGGGGGAGACCACAAACTTTAACGTAACCTCTCTTTCAACTTCGACAGGATCTCCGTTTACTCCTCGCACATATCGGCCTGAAACGCTGACACAACGTACAATTAGTGAAGCAAGAGCAGAGGGCTTAATCAGAGTGACCTCCGATCCAGTGTCGAGGAAGCAAGTGAATATTCGTCCCTGAATCTGCAGGTCAACAAGAGGATGCCCAGAGGTCTGTGCGGCTTTAATGGAGTAGATCGTCGGTGCCGACTCCAACACTTCTATATTCGTTTAAGAGGCTTGATCGCAGCGTAGCTGCAGCTGTCGTACCGCGGAAGGAGTCACCAGCAGTGGGAGGGATGTAGGTCTGGCCTTGCTGGCAGCTCGGAAAGGGGCACTGTGATGCGTAATGCACGTACCGTCGGCAATTATAGCACCGACGATCAGTAGTGTTAGTGGCACTCGGTGCAGAGACAGCATTCTGCGACGCTCGGCACTCACTAGTGTCATGACTGCGTAGTTGGTGAAAGTGACACCATTTCCCTCTTCGCTGATGAGGTGGTGGCGGTCTAAGAGTAGCTTCTACAGGAGCTGCCTGAGGTTGGCGAGGGTATGGTCGCCTATACGGACGTGCCTGATTGCCATCCCTTTTGTACGAGTTCCGACAATTCCAAGCTCTTTGGGCAGCCTCGACTAGCTGGCTGACACCTGTGGGTTGTGATAATGAAGCGAGTTGTGATAATGAAGTGAGTTGTGATACTTATGTGAGTTGTGAGTGCCATATTGTGATGCCGCCATATACAGGATATGATGACAATATTATCGTACCTTTATTGTGATAATTATATGATTAATTACATATATACTGCCTTTTGTGTGATATGTTACACCATGTGAAATATAGAAGATTATGTTTAGTTTATATTGCTGTGTAGCATATCGCCTATGTAAAAGAGTGAGATTCTCTGTACAATTTGTAGAGTACAATATTTTATTTTGTCTCTGTAGTCACACGTCTGGCAGTAGCACTCTCGGGCAGAAGCTGAGGCGTGGGGCACAGGACTATGAAGAACTCCCTTTTATTTTTGTCAGAGCTGATCTCCAATGAACCTACTTTAGTTTTAATTGGTGTGTTCTTCTCCCTCAAGCATCGTAGAGAAACACCAAACAAACATATATACGAACACAACACAGTGAGTATACAAACATGGCGCAGTGATCCAGTTATTCAGTTCTGACGCCAGCCTCGTGCCCCGTTCCCCTCGTGGCCTGTCGCCTGCCCGTGCCTCCTCCACCCTCGTGGCCGCTCAGTAAACAACCCGCTCAGGAGTGATTTTCATTAGTGCAGTGAATTGTGGTGCTATAGTGAAGTGTAGTGTTGTGCTGTGGCTATAGTGTTTAGTGCAGTGCTATATTTAGCAGCATAAGGGAGCCGAATCGAAGCATATTGAAGATTGAAGATTATAGGAGCGAGATATATCTTCGAGCTCTCTGCGACGCTTTGTGAGCGACTGATTCTCTCGCGTCGCGGCTCGCCTACCCGCACGTGCCCGGCGTGACGTCACGGCACTGCCACGAACACACACTCACTCCCCCACACTGCATGGACGGAATTTCACCGGATTTGCGCCGAATTTGCTGTATTATCTTTACACCCTTACCACGGTACCATGGGTAAAGGAAAGAAACCGCAAGAGGCCAGTAAGAGCGACCCGGAGAAACCAGACTCTAGCCTTAAAGAGTCTGAAGGAGCCAGTGCCAGCATCCCACCTCCCACAGATATTACTACATTGCTCCAGTGGATAATACAGAGGGATGAAAAGAGGGAAGAAGCACGTCGGAAGGAGGAGGAAGATCGTTACAGGCGAGAAGAAGCCCGTCGGAAGGAAGAAGAAGCCCGTCGGAAGGAAGAAGCCCGTCGGAAGGATGAGGAAGCTGCCCGTTTTCAAGAGCTGATCCTTCGCCTCACTCCCCAGCAGCCCGTAGATTCAACTGCGAGTTCGCCAGTGAGCAATTCTGCTGCGTCCAACGCTTCTCACACTCCGCCGACCCCAAAGGCAACAATCCAACCTCTGAAAGTATTACCAGCAGATGCGAGTCCCCAACATTTCCGGGAATGGAAGCGTGAATGGTCCGATTATGCTGTCATGGTGGATCTCCTCAGTCTGCCATCATCAAAGCAGCATATACAGCTATGCATGGGCCTTACACCTGAGATGCGACGGGTGCTGGAGCACAAGTTAAACGTGCCCGCAGACCCAACATACTCAGTAGATGATGTACTGACAAAGCTCGAGGAGCATATAAAAAATGCCAGTAATGAGGCGCTGCGACGGAAGGCCTTCTCCGAGTGCAAGCAAGCAGACGGCGAGTGCTTCGATGACTTTTGGATACGGCTGAAAATTTTGTCACAGGAGATAGACCTTTGCAAGGCTCAGGACCATACATGCTGTGAGCAGTGGATGAAACACGGCATACTAATGGGTATACGTGATGAGGAACTTACCCAGAAGCTCATTCAGATGGACTGTTCAGCGACATTGCAAGATGTTTTGGAGAAATGCAGGTCTCATGAATCATCAAAGACAGCATCATCTGCTTTGAGGGACACAGTTTCATCACGTGCTGTTTCTCAATATAAAAGAGATAAAAAGGCTGCCCTGAAGCAGAAGTCTAAGATGAGACCTAGCTCACCTCTGCCTAGTAAAGTCTGCAACTGCTGTGGTCGTCAACATGAAAAAGGTCTATGCAGAGCCACTACTTCCACATGTCGTGCTTGTGGCAAGAAAGGCCATTGGAATTCTACTGCAAAGTGTCCTGCCAGGAATGCCAGATGCGGGGTCTGCAATCGGCAGGGACACTATGATAAATGCTGCCCAAAGAAACGGAAGGCTAAGAAGACAAAAGAAAAGGACACAAACCAGAACTTGAAAGTAGTAAGTTCTGTATCCCCTTCAGTGTCACACGCTGCTCTCTTGGAAGGAGTGCAAGGATTTGGGGATTGTTCCGGACTATTTCCCCAGGCAAATGTCGGATGTGCACATGGCCAATCGAGTCCATGGGCCAGATAGTACGCCAGTATTGAACCCCTCTCAGTTGCCGCCTTTATCGCTGGACCAGTTGAAGTTACCTGAAGAAGCAAGGAAGTATTTTCTGCATCAGTATGCAGACGTCTTGGTGAAGAAGGACGACTTGCAGTCAGGGCCACTCAAGACGATGATAGGCCCACCCATGAGAATTCATCTGTGGGATAATGCCACGCCCTTCGCGATCCACACCCCAAGAATGATTCCTTTGGCTTTTCAGGAACCAACGAAAAAGGAGCTTGAGTCATTAGTGACCCAAGGCATCTTGAAGCCAGTAGAGGATGAACCATCAGAATGGTGTCATCCAATGGTTGTTGTCCCAAAAGTGAATGGTGGTATTCGTATTACCACTGACCTGTCAAAACTCAACAGGCAAGTCTCTCACCCTGCCCACCCTTCTCCGACGCCATTTACAGCCATCAGAAGTATCAGTCCACGGTCAAAATTCTTCACAACTGTGGATGCTTTGTGGTTATTGGCAACTACCCCTGCATGAGGATCTCTTCATGGAAGAATTGCGTATGGCTGCATCTAAGGATGCCTCATATGAAGAATTGCTTCATCATGTAAAGTCAGGGTTCCCCAATGACCGCTACAACCTGCCGAGTACCCTGCGTCCGTACTGGAAAATTCGCAATGAGTTGTACAACGATGGTGACTTGGTGCTGTATGGACCTAGAGTGGTTGTCCCTGCTTCTTTACGCCGTAGCACCCTCGCTCGCCTGCATGATTGCCACTCCGGTGTGGAAGCTACAAAGCATCGTGCACAGCAGACAGTCTTTTGGCCAGGCATTAATGCAGACATAGTAAATACCGTTCGTGCCTGTGAACCATGCCAGTGCCTACAGCCTAGCCAGCAACAGGAGCCGTTGCTGTTAGAAGACAAACCCACAAGACCATTTATGTCTGTGTCAGCTGACTTTTTCAGTGTTGCTGGAAAACACTTCTTGGTGTATGCTGACCGACTTTCTGGATGGCCAGTTGTCATCCCGTGTGGAATTATGCAACAAGTGCTTCAACAATTAGATCCTTTTGGCACATGTTCCGTGATCTTGGTGTCCCCGTTCGCCTGCGTACCGACGGTGGACCCCAGTTCTCCAGCCGAGATATTGCTACATTTCTTCAGCGATGGGGAGTGCGTCATGTCATGTCAAGTCCCCATTACCCACAGTCCATTGGGCATGAAGAGGCTGCTGTGAAGAAAGTCAAGTATCTGATCATGAAGACAGCACCCAACGGGAATATTGACTGTGAGGAGTTCGACAGAGGCTTACTGGAATTGCGTAACACTCCAAATTTCACTTGTCGTTCTCCTGCTCAAGTTCTGTTTGGTATGCCCCTTCGCTCCTGTGTGCCTGCCCACTCTAGTGCCTTCATGAAGAAGTGGCAGACCAAAGCTGAAGACTGCGCCCGTCGTGCTGCAGTACGTACCAAGGATGTGAAGACCCGCTATGACACTCGCGCCCACTCACTTTCCAAGTTAGAAGTTGGGGCACATGTGCGAATCCAGGATCCCACATCCAAGCGTTGGGATAAGGTTGGCACTGTCATGGGTATTGGCAAATCTCGTGATTATCACATCAGGCTTCCAAGTGGCCGTATACTGTGGCGCAATCGACGCTTCTTGCGCCCTACACAACTCATGATTGAGCACTCAACTGATTTGGAAGAACAGCTGTCAGATGATGCACCTGGATCTTCCACCCCATCTGTGCCTGTTGAACCTCGACGTTCGGAACGTATCAAATCGAAGTCCGTTCAAGACTCCCGCTAGTGAACGTAAAGGGGGGAGGGAGATGTGGGTTGTGATAATGAAGCGAGTTGTGATAATGAAGTGAGTTGTGATACTTATGTGAGTTCTATATACGGGATATGATGACAATATTATCGTACCTATATTGTGATAATTATATGATTAATTACATATATACTGCCTTTTGTGTGATATGTTACACCATGTGAAATATAGAAGATTATGTTTAGTTTATATTGCTGTGTAGCATATCGCCTATGTAAAAGAGTGAGATTCTCTGTACAATTTGTAGAGTACAATATTTTATTTTGTCTCTGTAGTCACACGTCTGGCAGTAGTACTCTCGGGCAGAAGCTGAGGCGTGGGGCACAGGACTATGAAGAACTCCCTTTTATTTTTGTCAGAGCTGATCTCCAATGAACCTACTTTAGTTTTAATTGGTGTGTTCTTCTCCCTCAAGCATCGTAGAGAAACACCAAACAAACATATATACGAACACAACACTGAGTATACAAACAACACCTACCCCTTCAGATGTGGAAAGTAGCTCACCCAGCCACTGAGGTATTCCTGTCAAGAAGTATCGCTTGACAATTTCATCTGGGTCACCTATTATTACCTCCGGATGATCTCTCCACCCCTGTGACACTATTCCATCCAGTTGCATATAAAAATCCCAAGGTGCTTGATCTGGCGTCATTTTGTGCTCTCCTAGTAGCCTATAAAAATCGCCGCTGTAACAAGTTCCCCTGAACTTAGGTCCGCAGACGCCCCTTGAAAGCATTCCAGTCGGTAAGGTAGTCGAAGTAGCGACTATTGACTATAGCTTCTGCATTCCCTCGCACGTGAGATCGGCCCGCGGATATCCTTGCTTCGTCAGTTTTGGGTCGCACAATATTTTCGATGGTCCGTATCTCGATCTCTTGGTTCTTGCGGAGCAGCTGGTTTGCAGACACCTCGGCCCGAAATAGCGGGATGCTGTCGAGCGGGACCGTGTACGAGATGATTGTCGAGGTGTCGGGCGCCTGTGCTGGTGTGCTGACCGATGGAACCGCAGGCCTCTGTGAACTTAGCTGCGCTCGCAGTTCCCGGTTATCTGACCGGAGCTCATTAATCTCCGCCCGAAGGGCACGAACGCCTCGGTGAGTTCTTCATACATTGTCAATGAGTGCCTGACGTCTTGCACTGCACTTTGGACGGCTGGCGACGGGGGCCGAGAAGCAGTGCCCGAGGCTGCTCTCTCGGGCGTGGGGTCACGAGATTTCTGACTTTTTTTAGGAGGCGTGTCACGAAAACCAAACCCTAATGCATTCAGATGAATCCAAATGCCCACACAGATTAGCCTTCCTAAAATCCGTTCGATGTAATGAGTTAAAATAATTCAGTACACTAATAAAAAACTCAATTTGCAAACGTAAAAGCGCAAAAACAGGTAACAGGTTAGGCAGAAACACGTAAGCACACAACACAATTCAATTAATAAAACTCAGAAAATAATAGAAGTGAAAGCTAAAGTTAAAATTTACGAACGGCAAATGATAGAACTCACACAATAACCCGGGAACACACTACTATCAGTACTACAGTTCGGGAATGTAAACCGACTCTAATATAAAACGAGAGAAATCAAGAATACACTAGAAACGTCATAAGTGAACGCAACGCATACTGCAACGATGAATGAAATTAAAAGAAACTTTCAAACTGAGCTGAATTTATCAAAAGCACGAACAACATCCCAAAATCACAAAGTAGTGTGTGAAACGAGACCTAGGTAGCTTTGATTTCACGAATACTGAGAATGAGAATCAAAATATTACGCTTTTCAGGCTTATATTGATCGTTCACTGTTCACCAAAATAATTACAATGAAACATTGGTCTCTAAGTACGCCAAGGTCACAAAGTTCGCAGGGTTCTCCACATTTCACAAAGTTCGCCACGTTTCACAAAGTTCGCCACGATTCACAAAGTTCGCCACGATTCACAAAGTTCGCCACAATTCACAAAGTTCGCCACGTTTCACAAAGTTCGCCACGTTTCACAAAGTTTACCACGTTTCACAAAGCTCACGAGCTCACAAGTCACAGAGCTCACAAGTTTAGTAATTTGCAAGGCGCTGGCAATACGGATAAAAATAGAGACGAGACTAATTAAAGGGGAAAAAACTTTTGTTTGTATGAAAACTAAAGAACACATATATAAATACATAGATATATAATCATGTAGAAAATCAGAATGAAGGAAACAACTAAATGTAACATGAAACTAGATGGAGGCGTACAGGGTTCCTCGAATCATAAAACCAACACCAAACTTATTTTTTTTTTACTTGAAACAATAAGGCATTAGATTTATAAAATAGCATAATATAATGACTAAGAGAAAGCGCTAATTACACGATCCACACGCTGCCGCCAATAAATTAATGTAACGATCTAAACCGTCTTTTCAGTGCGCAACGAGCCGAAGACGCTCGTTGACGGGGTTAAGACCTGTTTATATGTCCTTTTTACATTGGTGGAATGGTAGCGTGGGAAAATTTAAGGTCTTATGGGAAAATGGATTTGATCATTTATAATGAAACGTTTAACTATCTTTGGATATTTGTAAAAGGAAGGCAGGCATTGCTTCAAGGATCGTTAAAAGAAATCCACATAGGACGAAATATTCCCCTTTATTACGTAAATCCACACAGGTACGCAATACTGCAGAACTTAACTCAGATGAGGGGTAAAAAGGGGCTGCCGATCCATTCGTCTGCCCTGCCGCCTGTTCTCTGCTTTCCGAACTGCCTCTGCTCCTTCTTTTCACGGTCGTGCACCTCTCCGGTCTGCCTCTCCGACCTCCGCTCTCGCCAAGACTCCCCCCCCCCGACCTTGCCTTGCCTGCCCTGTGCCCGAGGCTGTCACGGAATTCCAGGCGAACGATCTCGGACGGTAGTTCAGAGGGCGAAGTGATAGGAGAAGGGGTCGTTTGTCGGGTCAACGCTGTGAGACCTTTGAACTGTAATCTGTCTCGCTACACATAGACACTTGCATGCACACTCACATACATACATACTTACACAATACATACATACGTACATATGTACATACATACATACACATACATGGTGGTGGCAAAAGGCATCCATCTTGCAAACACCAGTCTCACCTTTGGAGAAGATTAGTGCAGTAGAAAATGGTCCTAAGGGGATACTGACTAAAAAAAATTTTTTTTTGGAATATCCTCTTATTTTCTTGATCATTTGTAGATACTTTGGAAGGGATTTAGCTCGGTGTTCTAACTATTAAGGCTTGATATTGCCCCAAATGTCCTGAATGGACATTTGAAGGCGCAGGATTGAGGATGTATCCCTGTCTTTTAAATGGTGCTAGGTGTATGTCCTGAGGTTCTCTATGGGGTTTATATCTAAAGAGTTTCCTGGCCAAGTTTTTAGTAATCTTTCATTACAAAATTCAAACCAGTTCACTACTAATTATGCGGTGTGACACGGTGTCCATCCTGCATGAAAACAGCTTTACGTTTTGACAGACAATCTTCAAGTTCGTCCAGGCTTATGTTGCGAGAGTCAGTGGGATCACTGCCAGGGTGGCGATACACTCTCCCTCTCTGACTGTCAGTCACACCAAAGCTTGCCTTATCTGGCCACAACACTTTCTACCACTCATTAAGTTCTCAATCTTTGTATAGGGATAGAAAAGCCAGTCTTTTAATGTGCTGAATGCGTGTAAGCCATGGTTTATACACAGATTTGCAACAACAGTACTCTAGTTATTTTTTCAAATGTTTTCTTACTGTTCGTTCAGCTACTACCACTAGTAATTTCGAGTTCCTTTCCTTAAATTCCCGGCTTGTGATGCTAGGTCGGGCCTTTATCTGCCAGCCAATAAAATTTAAAGTCCTCTGGCTTACTTTCCCCTTAGGCTTTGCTGGCTTGTGTGGGAGAAGGGGGGGCAAGGATCCGATAGCGTGATATTTTTTGGTTCAGCACTGAAAACTTCGAGGTAACAATCCTGCTGATATATATAGATAGATAGATATATATATATATATAATAAATATATATATATATGATATATATATATATATATATAATATATATATATATATATATATATAATATATATATATTTTTTTTCTTTTTCTTTTTCTCCTTAGGCATCGCACATATAGCTGCAGTCTGAGCTTCATTTTGCAGCTTTCTTGGTTCCTAAATGGATAGAAATGAGGTGAGCTAAGAAAATTCATCCGAAACAAAGGCAGCTACATAGTAGGGTTGAGTGATACCACCATTTCTCCGATTGTTGCAAATGAAAAGTAAAGAAGAGTGTTAGACTGAAATTTGCGCCTCAACCTAGGATTGCCTTGAACAGAGACAACCTAGTGGGCAGGAAAACGAGGCAGGTGCCTGTATAGCCTGAGATGACGATCATGGATTGTGAAAGTAGCAGGTCCTGTACCAGTCTCACAGTATACCATTGGATGGATACATGGTCCCGCCAGCTGTACCCTACGATCCGGTGCAAGGACCTGTTATAAAAGGCCAGGATTGCCTTGAACAGAGACAACCTAGTGGGCAGGAAAACGAGGCAGGTGCCTGTATAGCCTGAGATGACGATCATGGATTGTGAAAGTAGCAGGTCCTGTACCAGTCTCACAGTATACCATTGGATGGATACATGGTCCCGCCAGCTGTACCCTACGATCCGGTGCAAGGACCTGTTATAAAAGGCATCAAGATGAGATTACAAGGCACAAGTAATCTAGTGGTCTCTCTTCCTGCCTGGGAAGACAGGTAGCTTGGTTCTTCTGCACAGGTAATGATATCACCAAATACTCCGTCGGGAGAGTTCATGACCCCTGCTGCCAAGCCAATCCATTTACCAACTTCCTGGTTTGACAGCCCAGAGTAGTTAAGGACACTACCAAGGTATGTAAAGCGCTCTATGACCTCAATGCCCTCACCGCAAGCACCTAGTGATTGAGCAGGATCTAGCAGGCCCCCAAAGTCCTGAATCATGGCCCTGGTGCTTTGCTTCATTGCTAAATGCATCTAGAGCCACCACTAGGGTTTCCAGAGACTCGGATAGAATAGCATCATCATCATCAAAGTCAAGGTCAGTAACCTTGTTATTGCCCTGAGTTTCTCAACAGTGACTTAGTAGCTCTACCCAGTCCATGCAAGTGTTGAAAAAGGACACAGCCTTATCTCACTCCTGAACAAACGGAAGAATCTCAACAGGCTCCCACCACACTTTACTGCACTTGCTATTAATCTAATAATCCTTGTTAGGATTCCTCATAGTCTCAGGATCTCCCATATTGATTTGTGATGCACTGTATTGAATTTGGGCAAGCGGCCCATGCCCCAATTCATGTCGGCACTCAACAATGACTCAAAGTGTCAAGATACAGTATATTGCAGACTTACTAGGAGTGAATCCAGATTGCTCTGGTCTCTGTGCCTCAGCTAGTGGTCTCTGATATATTTTAGGAGGATGTGACAAAGAACCTTACTTGGTATACTGAACAGTGTAATGCCTTGGTGATTGCTGAAGTCCCATTAACCCCCTTTCCCCTTCTGGAGAAGGATGACCCAACCCTCTGCAGGTCAGGGGTCAGGCAAAGGAATCTCAACAGTACCCACATCCATTGTTGTTGGATCAACTTGGTACAGCTGTTCTAAATACTCAGCCCAACACCCCTGCACCTGGATCTGAGATGATCTGGCCACTTACTGAATGGACTGTAGTCATATGCAAGGAGGGCTTTGAGTTCAGTTTTCTCAGGGCTAGGTAGGCAGGAGGAAGGTCATTTACTAAGAAATGGCTTTTGACCTCCTCTGCAAGATTCCTGATAAACTATTCCTTGTCCCTTCTCAGCAGAGACCTAGTCCAGCACACCAGGGAATGATGCAAGTCATGATTCCCTATCGGACAAGCTGTGTGACAAGCATCTGGGGCTTCCACTTTCTTCAGCGAGATGAAATTTGGTTTTGCTCTTGAGCGTTTACCAATTGATTCTTGAGCTGCATAGAACGTTTCATGCCTAAAAATGCCCCATAGCAGTACATGGTCAGTCAGGTCTCTGTGTGCTGCAAAACAACCATAGCCTCAGGAAGCCAGGACTGTGGAGTCGGCACGCAAAATACCCAACTCCAACTGCAACTCCTCCATTTCTTGTGTATCTGACTCCCACTCCAACACTGAGCCTATGGTATAATAATGAAATGTTTAATAAGTGGTGTTTTTGCTATTTAAGTAGTCTTAAATTTATATTGAGGTTGGAGTCAGAGTTTGGAAAATTTACTGACTATGACTCCAGCAATACCAAAATTCCTTCTGGCTCCGACTCCACACCTCTGTAGGAAACCCCGGGGCACACTTCTCCTTCCTCAATCTATCCAAATGAAACACCATAGGGTGATCATTGGAATGACAGGGAGTTTTGAAGTGGACTCTGAGGGTAGCCATAACTAATCTATGATCATTACCACAGAACTCGGCACTCCAATATACCCTGCAGTTCTTGAGGAGCCTCCAACAAGTGCTAACAAGGATGTGGTCAATCTCCTTGGCCACATTACCCTAATCACTGTACCAAGTCTAGTGGTGTGGGTCAGAGCCAGAAATCCTCAATTTCCAGGACCTTGTAAAGTCTTAGATAAGGAAGGTGTTCTTGCTGCCAGCATCAGCTCCTGAGCTATGACTATCAACAGACGTCTCAGAGGCAGCTCAATTATAGCCAGATACTGCATTGAAGTCACCCAAAAAATTGTGAATATCTCGCCGAGGACAGCAAGACAGGAAGTAAAATTTAAGCTTCAGTCTCAATACCATTATACACTTATTGATTGGAGTGACCTCTACTACTGAAGGCTGAAGTCTGCTGGAGAGAGACATGGTTACTCCATGGAGGTGGTGACCATTGTTGCAGTCCAATCAGTAAAAGGTATAGCCACACACACTGATTGTACTGCTACCAGGTCTTCTCATCTCTGAGAGAACAGCCACCTCAACTCTCAACTGCTTCAGTCCCCTCGACAGTAGTGGCAACTGATCATATACTTATGTAAATAAATATATATACATACAGAGTATATATGTATATATATAAATATATATACATACACATATGGAAAGAAGCGTCAACAGTTGCATGACAATTGTTTATTCAGGTACTTATCAAGCACGTACTATGTATAAAGGAGGTAGTCTTACCAGCTGCCCAAAATTACTTTATGAGCAGTTGTAGCTAAAACCATTGTTGTCACCATGAGTTACAGAAATATTCTCACCAGCCAGTGGACATAAACTGATGTGAGATTTATTTATTTATTAATTTTTTTTATCATATGAAATCAAACATTAGTTACAATTCTGTAATATGACTTAGCTAAGCTCAATATTACTGGAGTACTATAATAAAATGATAAGTTTTGAGCATGGAACTATTGTTTTATTAATAATGAACTCGGTATTCTTTGAAAAAAAAAAAAAATTAAGCCATGCAACAATATCTGCTACAAGTGCTTGCTAAAGCTGTATTGACAAATTGCGGCTTGTATTAAAAAATGTTGGTAATAGTGAAATCGATGTATAATTTATAAAACTGACAGCATTCTTTTCATGAACAAATCTTATATTTGTAATGTAAAAGAAATTTAACCCTTGGACTATATCAATGTAAAGTGTATTTGACCCAGTCCAGATTAGCGTTTCTTAACGGACAGCTACCTGGGAAGCTACTCACATCTACCCTTATAAAGGAAGTTTCACCAAAAAAAAAAAAAAAATGTAGACTTTCATATAGTGTAACTAGGTTTATTTCCTTGGAAAGGCAGAAAAAAAATCCAATAAAGTTGATCATGAAATAACTAGGGATGATGGATGCTGAGCAACCCTTGTATGGGCTCTCAAGATGCTACTTAACGAGATGAGTGGAGCTGAAAGTTATATTGATAACATCATTGTCCACTCAACCACTTGGGAGCAGCATCTTTAGCTTCTCCCCCCATTCCTTGCTTGTTATCACAGGGGCTAAAGATACGGCGACTGAGGCTCATTGTAGCCAGTACCCCTGCCTTAGACCTCAGCCCTCACTTCAACTGATTTTGCTTGGTCTTTCTTATCATTTCCTTTTCCTTCTTTTTTTCATCCCTTTGTTCTGTCCACTTATCCAAATCGTTAACTCATGCTCTCTTCCCTACAAAACTTTATCTTAATGTTCCCTACTCCCTTAACTCCTTCCCCTTCTCACAACCTTTACCCTATGCTGTGCCGCAT
The DNA here is from genome assembly GCF_015228065.2 of Penaeus monodon. Taxonomy (NCBI): domain Eukaryota; kingdom Metazoa; phylum Arthropoda; class Malacostraca; order Decapoda; family Penaeidae; genus Penaeus; species Penaeus monodon. Next base: position 23,097,189 of record NC_051387.1, read on the forward strand.
CAGCGCCCCCTCTCTACCCTGTTCACTACCATACTACGCTCTAGTACTGTTCAAGCTGTAACTTTACTCTGATTATTAACTCATTCCTAACCTTTTTGCTACTTCCTTACCAGGGCACTTTGGCCCCAAACCTTATGCTATATTTGAAATATGCTGCTAATGACCGTAGATGTTGATGCGTCAAAATTGTTTCAATAAACAAATAAATCTTCAGCTTCTGGGAGAATTTTTCAGAAGGATCAGCTCAACTGGATGATGGCCAGGCCATCTGAATATACTCTGGCTACTGACAGTGGAATTCATCGTGGATCCATGGGACTATTAGAAGATAATCAGGTGAAGATTAGACAGTCACTCCGTCCAAAGACAAACATAGAATGAACCGTATTCATATTGACAAATGTAGACAAGGTATGAATGAGAATGAAATACCATAGGTAGTATATACCCAACTATCCTGAGCATTGCTGCCCCCAGTCTGATCTGACTGACCAAACATCAGACATGGACAAATTCAGGAACACAAGGATCATGTGATATGGCGTGTACCTTGCAGGACTTTTGGATCAGGCAAAGAGAGTGAAAACATTGGGACCAACTTCTTTAACAGAGCACACTTGCAAGACAAAGCCACTGGTGCACTAGGCAGTATCTGTGCCCAAGATATTTTTATTTATCCTGGATGAGTATCATAAGAAAATGGAGCGATAAGTCAGATATGCAAAGTTGACCCTTGCCTGGGATTTACCTATGAAGGCAGCCTGGCTGTGCTGACTTGATCAACGTGTGTCAGTTGGTACTGACTCGACTGAGCTCAGTCCTTCCCACCATGGTGCCTCCAGGCAGCAGCTGAAACTTTTCGTGCCTGGGCGGGACACAAACCGCCAACCCCTTGGATGAGAGGCCAATACATTACTGGAGGTCCATTTCCTTGTACCTTGAACATTGTCTTTAGTTCTGCCCTACAACACTCTTTAGATACAAGGTCAAGACAGTGCTGGGCTCTACTTAGGCAGGGTGGTCCAGTGGAGATAATACCAAGATAGTCTGCATAGATGGTCTTGCACCCCACTTGGAGGTGTATATTGAGGATACAGGGTGTAGAAAAGAGCTGGACTGAGTATCCCACCCTGAGGCATTACATTTTTTAGTAGCATGTGCTGTGATAGGTGACTTTAGAATCTGACTTTGGCTGTTCTGTTCCTGAAATAGTCATCTATACAGACCAAGAGCTTTCATCTGATTCCTTCTAGATGAGTCTCCTGAATAGCACGAAAACTTGCTAGTTCAAAAGCCTTCTCCAGGTCTAGGAATACTACCACAGATGTAACAGTGCTCGTTGTTCTTTGGAGTGTGGCTATGCTGTATACTGTGTTCATGCCCCTTATGAATCCATGGAGGTGTTCATGTGGGGGTCACAGTTTCCATTGGAGCCAGTGTAGTACCATGCTCTGGTTGTAGGTCTTCTTGGTTTGCCCTCAGTTCATCTGGCAGGCTGTTGTTACTTGTTCTTACAGAGGACTCATACATTAGCCTGTTTCTCTCTGGTTTATGGTTGTAATGTGTGCACCTGGGGACTGAGTGGCTGGTAGCTTGCCTGACCCATTGCCACAGCTCTGTAAAGGTGGTCTGGTGGCTAAAAGACTTGCACCATTCCAGCCAATTTTCCTGCCTCTCTTGGCAGTTTCTTTGGCATCCCTTACAGCTTCCCTTAGGAGGGCTAGATTGTCATATTCTTTTTGCCTTTGGTATTGTTTTTTTTGCAAATGTTCACTCTGTGGTTGACCTCCTTTATCTCATCTTTGTAACTCCTGAACCATAGCCGAGTTTTAGATATGGTCTATGAGGTTCTGAATATTTGTTGGCTTGGCTTTTCTCTTTGCAGGCTTTACCGTTGTGGTCTTGGCCTCTGGTGGCTTTACCAGACCAAACTGACGACCGCACAGATTTAACCTGTTTTGGCTCTGCCTGTGAGGGCTTAGCCAGCCATGGAGCGAGGAGGGAGTCTCACCCTGAGGTGGAGTAGAAGCTGGTTTTACTCTGTCAAGCTTCCTTCCCTTCAGGGCTGCAACAGTCATGGCGACCGTGACAGCCTTCTCCACCTCCACATTTGACCTCCCCAAAGCTGTTCACAGCAGTCAACAGGAGTCATATTTTCCTTGCCAAAGAGGACTCAGTCCACTGTTGGGGAGGATCTTGCAGTATTCTTTGAATCTTTATTCCTCAGTTTCTTTTTCTGAGCACTTGCAAGGGCTGGAATCTCCTGTGTTGGCTGGGAGTTGCTTCTTTCCTCGTAGGAGGTCAGGGAGCCCTTTCCCTTTTGTTCTGTCCCTAGACTTGGGCGACTTGGATAGCAGGAACGGAATCAGGTCGTTTTTAACTCTCCTGGCAGAGTGAGCCAGGCTACAGGTTTGATGTCTCTTAGCACAGTTGGAACAATTGGCTGTTGTGTCCCTTTGGCCTTTATTGTGTGCCTTGTAACAAACACCACATTTGGGCTTGACCTTGCAGGTAGCCTGGTGGTGACAGTATTTTTGGCAGTGATGTGGGTCAAGCACAAAGGGTTTAAGGCTGTTGGAACCCTTTCAATATTCGGGAAGCTCCACATCATAAACTGAGAAGCCAAATAGCACCATCTTGACTGCCGTCTTGGGGATTCAGTGCTAAGATACTTTCTTCCCATCTTTAAGGCTCCTTCGTTTCCTGCAGGAAATTCAGGATAGCGTGATCTTTAGGCACAGTGACCATGCCTTGATCTCTGGCAACCCAATTCATAGACATTGTTAAAGCCTTCAGGTTTACAGGGAACCTTAAACTGAGGGAAATACCTAGAGGGTCCAGACTCTCCCTCAGAGTCTGTCTCTGGCGAAAGTCGTTTCAGACCACCCCTTTGGCATGGATTCTGCGCTTTGGTCATGGGAGCAGCTAGTTTGGTCGGTCCAGCTTGTGCTCCCATCTCGGTCATTGAAGACATCTGAGAGGAAGTCAGTGACCTGGAGAGGCCAACCTGAGAGTCAGTTTCTTGCACTGTTTGATAGACTGAAAGTGACTGCCATGGTCAATTCCTTGCATGGTTCATCAACTTTTTGGTCAGATAGTGTTTTTTTGGGGTGTTGTGATTGTACTTCCTTCACCCTTCACCTATCATATAATCCAACAGGGGAAACTGTGTCACAGTAAATTTTCTACTGACTACACGTTTGGTGAAAAATCTACTAAGCCATGTCCATTATGACCGGCACTCGCAGGACCTGTGTGAGGGGATTGACTTACTTACCTCCCAAGGGAGAACAGCCAGTTGACCTGATTGGACCAGGGTCAGGCCACCTGTCTTACTGGAATAAGAGTGTACTCATGGACTGCATCACTTAGTCTCCAGCACTCCCATCTCCACAGTGCAAAAAGGTGCCACGCACAGCAAACGTGTGGGTAGGTGAAGCCCTCTGGGGAGAGACCAGGGGGAATGCCATCCCACCTACAAGATAGGCATCTTACGAACTATTTGGTCATCCCTCCCCAGTGAGCCAGTCACCACAAAAGCTGACTCGCCTGAGAGAGGGAGCTCAAGACTGTTCTTGTTGCGGATGTCAAGTTCATCTTGGGCTCTGTAGACATTTGTCAGTGTTTACCAAAGCCCAGACAGCAGCATGTATGTATGTACATATAAACACACATAAATATACATGCAGTTTGGTATGAACTTACTGTTCATACCAAACTGTACTTCTGTTTGACTGTTACTCTTACATAATATGTGCATCACCATTACATGACTAAAGAATTGTTAAGCTACCCAGTGCCTTTGCAACTTACCCTTATTGAAGATCCTGACAATATATATTTACATATAAATATATTCATATATATATATATATATATATATATATATATATATATATATATATATATATATGTATATACACATGTAGATATATATATACATGTAGATATATACTCATATATGTATAAATATGCATATTATGTATGTACATATATGTACATATGTATGTATGCAGTGACTAATGTTTGGTGTTGTGAAACTATTGTTTTATATCTGTTTTACTTCTGTTTGAGTATTACTCTTATGTGAAACATGCATCACCATTACGTGAATAAAGGATTGTTAAGCTAGCTTGTGCTTTTGCATTTTACCCTGTCTGATCTCTTATTTACAAAACTGACAATATATATTCATATATACATATATTTATATATACATATATATGTATATGTATATAAGTACACATATATATACACATATTTGCATATATGCATATATACATATATGAATATGTTTATGTAAGTAATAATAATAGAGTTTGATGTGACAGGCTTCTTGTGACTTCAGTCAAATTGTGACTGTCTGTTTATTGTGCTATCTGTGCTATGCTGTGTATGGGTTACATCTACCATGTCTGGCGATTGAAATAGTTTGTCTCAAGGATGATTGAATGTTTCATTTTACTTATATTATAAATTACAATAATATATCTATATACATATATTACCAT
>NC_051387.1:23101799-23106799 GCF_015228065.2 Penaeus monodon
AAAATTAAATATACATATAATTATACACACACAACACACACACACACACATATATATATAACCACAACACACAAACACACACAACACACACACCACCACACACACACACACACAAAACACACACACACACACATATATATATATACATATATATATCTAATATATATATTAATATATATATATATATATATATATATATATATAATATAATATATATATTACACACACACATATAAACATATTTTTACATAAAAATATCTGTATATATGTATATGTATATATATGTATATGTATATATATGTATATATATTTATCTAATTCAATGGTTTTCAAGAAGCATTTGGTGTGGTATAATATTCATGTCGGTTATAATGCTGAGGATGAAGTGATACATTTTGTTGTAGTATACCTGAAAATTCTAAGAACATAAAAAATACTTCTGTCGGGAAAAAGTTTCAATATCTTGGTGAAAATCATGAGGCAGAACATATATGGGTGAAATATCAAACAACCCTAAAAATATACTAGTACTAAATCTGACACTTGACACACTCATGCGAGCTATGGCAAAGCTTTTAAGGGGACCTTACCCTTAAATCTGGGTACTCTTAACCTTACAAAGATGATACCAGAAATCTCTGGGCATTACTGGTTCCAGTGAATTCTGGGAACCATCCAGCTGTTTGGCTGGGGAGTCCTATACATGTAGTGGAAATTCCTCCTTGACTTGCTCTAGCGCATTTTGATGCCTATAGCCATACTTTTCTTCCTGGTTGGTATTATTATAGAGATGCTATATCTCAAGTTTGGTCTCATTTGGTAAATAAATAACTGTAATAAAAAATAAATTCATATTGTTGGGCTTACTGCCACCATGAAGAATGACAGAAATTGACAAAAGAAATTGTCATATTTGTCATTTATTATCTAGAAGTTGTACCAATGATTCTTCTTATATCCCTTTTATTAGTTTTACTATTTATGTTTGAATTTTCATGAAAGGAAACTTTAGTTTGAATATTATTCACAATCTACATTTCCTCGGCAGCAAAAATGATATATTTTCTACTTTACAAAATGTAGCATAAATAAAGAAAATTATACAAGTAATTACAAAGCAAAAGGCAAAAAAGAAATCAGATGTAGTAACACTCTATAGACGAATCCCTTTTGCTCTCCTTATCGGCCATGCCCATGAAGGGAGCCTGGCCTGTGCCAATTCACTAATATGAGTCTTGTGCTGACTCGACTGAGCTTAGTCCTTACCCGGCGTGGTGCCCAGCCACAGCAGGCAACTATTGCAACTTCTCGCCTTTTATTAGGTGTGCCTACTGACTGAGTGATGTGCATTACGTAAGTCCATTTATAGCTCATAAGTTTCAATTTTGTCTTGATGTGTATAACATGGTGAAGACAATGTTTGATGGGGGGGGGGGGGGTGACATCAAGCCTCCCCTCAGACAGTTACATCCAATCACAGCAACAGATATGGTTGACTAAATTTTATGACATAGAATTGGGGGCTTAATATTTAGTGAGTGCATCCTTACTATAAAGTATTACCAATTTGTTAAATGAAATATGAGTCATATGCAGAATCAATAAGTACAACAGAAATATCTGAAAACTCCCATAATTTACTCAGCTACTTAGAACAAGCCTAAGCTAAGTCGTGATGTAATTTATGCTGGCACATTGCCTGGACTATTTTGACAGTCAGATGTAGAGCTTTTACCTACCTGGCAGGGGGAGGGCTGCATGTCCCAAAAGTTGTTTTTTAGGGAGTGTGACCTCCCTAACATTGACAGAGATATATGTATGCACCAACTACTTTATCCTCACTATTACCACAGGATTCTTCAGGTTCTCTCCACCTATCAGGCCTAGTATCACCAATACTGTTACCTAGTGCCAAATAAAACCTCTATAAATGCACAGCCCATCAGTGCCAAACAGTTGGGATTTTATGATGCAGACCTATTCTAGAAAATTAGCCTCTCTAGACAATTCCCACCTGTCCCCATCCCTTGCCTGACTCAGCCTGGTGCCTCCGCCTGGCTGTCCCTCCCTGGCGCCTCTGGCCCTAGTCACTCGGTCCCTTCACCAGCTCTGCCCTGGCCTTACAGTCTGGCCGTGTCCCTTCCTCTAGCGTCGCCCTGATTTCCTCAGAACCTGGGTGCGCCTCTTACCTGGCGTCGCTGCGGTGCCCTCTGAGGTCTGGCGGATCCCGACGGGAGGCGCTGCTTGTGACACTTGAGGTGGTGGGACATGTGGTCGCCGCAAGTCCACCCGCTCAATAACCTCACTTCCACTCACTCCACGCCCGCGCCCACGCCCACGCCCTATTCCGGATTCCATATTTGTAAGAACAAGGCTCTTATGCCGTTCGAGCTCTTGAGTCAGTGCAGTCGACTGCCCCGGAACGCCGCTGGAGACTAGGCCTTGGGCATGAGCTCGATCCCTGCCTCGGCGACTCACAACTTGCCGAACTCATTTGCACAAATGCAGGCTCGCTTGCACAACGGCACTGATATTTGATTTCTTCTTTCTATATGTTATATTTCTATATAAAAATATATACTTTAAAAGTAATGAGCTGATATACAAATATTCTGCAATAATTATTTTCGGCCACTAGGATTGATTTTAGAAACTCATAGGATTAGAATTCTGGCGTTATTTTAACAGCGAGTATTTTTCAGTCTCTTATCAAGTGACTGGAGTCTTTATAGATGGTTTGCAAAGTTTTTACTCTGAACATCCATATTTATTCATGCAAAGTTGAAAAGCACTCAAAAGCCCGTAGAGACTAAAAAAAAAAAAAATTAAAGCTACTTAGTTATTCTAACCAAGCGATGCAGCAAGTAAACAATTTGGTCATCAAAAGTCTAAATTTCTTATGATTTCCTGCAATTAAAAGTCTAGGACGGCTTCAGAAGAACTCGTGGAACCGACGCTTACAGGGGAAATTAGGAATGGGCCATGGATCTCCTCAAGGAAGCCAGGAATGTCGTTGACTTCGCTACCTATGTAAGCCTAACGTCCCAACTCCAGTGGACTTCCACAAATAGTTCAGCCAAAAAGGGAAATGCTTCGCTGTCAGATGTGATACAAGAGAATGCATTTTTTAAATCGCTACTATGTGTTTATTTTCGGCTTCTGATTTTAGGAGGATAACATGCTTGAATTTTAGTGTAAATACGTCCTCCAAGTACCATGTTTTTTTTAAATTTCTGTTCATTTTCATAGAGTATCTCTATCCTATGAATAAAGTTCCCTTGGCACTTTGCAGAACTAGTTAGCATCTTAAAATCCAATGTATTTATGGTATCAATAGGTTCCTTATGATGTCTGGTGCACATTTATAGTGTTTTTAGTTTCACACAGCCATCCAATCTTGGAATTATTATTCTTTCTTTCAGTTGTGTAATATGCATAAATCTCTTTATTTTCCATTGCAAATTATATAAATGAAGGCTGTGGCAATTTTTACAGTATTGTAATGTGATTTCCGTCAACTCTTTTTCTGGGGGTTCTGGTCACGTGTGCTGAATCAGTCACTATATTGTCTAATGCAGGGGGCTGTGCCCCTGGACACCCATACCCTACCAGCAAAAAAAAGAATCTTTCACATATTCACGGCAGAAGAGAGTAATGGACAGACTCTGCATTGGGCACTCTGACATGGCAGTTGTGTGCTCTACCCTACCATGGATAAAGCGAGAATTCCACACTGTGCATTGCATTTTGTTACCATAAATATAGTCACTTCGTTAAATAAAATTATTGGTATTGTTTACAAAGTGACCTTACCCCTCTGAGATTAAGTCTTTATTACTCCAGCTATTCCTGGGAAATCCACTAACATTGCCGTATGAACTAAAAACCTTTCTAACCCACTTGCTTTGCCCCCCCCCCCCCCCAATCCAATCATTTTAGACTTATTCTCTAGATGTCATTCATCACAACCTATTTTCTTTATTTCTGACATAATTTTTGCCTACACAGATTATTTCATGTGATTGTAATTATTCTCTTTGATTATTGTAGTACCATTACAGTTCCGTGTGAATATACACCAAAGTATTTTGTGTTGTGTAACTTTCTTATTATCAACTTGCAGATGGTTAATGGTTAATGGTTAAAAGCAAGATAAATGTGCTAGACATCTAAGGTCATGTAGCACTATAGTTAATGTTAGGGAAGGGTGGTTGAGTTAGTGATTAGTTGTCTAAGCTGGGCAAAGGAATTGGTGAGTGAAAGGGTTAGAGTCAGGTGTGGTAAGGTAGTTAGATTAGATGGAGGGTATGTATGCGTTTGAGGAAAGAGAATAGGTTGTTGAAACAGAAAGTGTGGGATTCTGTAAGGATGTCTGATAGGTTGGGAGGTCGGTGAAGGGAGGATAGGTGGGGGAAAGCAGAGGTAAGTATGGACGAGACATAAAGGGAATGTGGGGAAGAGACAAAATGATAATTGGGGATTGGTATTGGAGGATGTGTAAGAAAGGTCTCTTGAAGGCATACAATAGATGGGTTATGAGAGGAAAGGATATGACGAAGGTCAGGTTTGTGGGAGCGGAAACCGTGAATATTCCAATGAAGGATAGTTTATGTTTTAGATTGTAGGAGTTTTGGGAAGATTTTGAGGGAGAGGGGGGAAGGGGCCTAGAGGTGGTGGGATAGGGGCACTAGAGGGTTTTGGGATAGGGCCGGGAAGAGGTGTTTTGAGTTTTGGAACGAGGTCTGTGGGAGTTGGTGTTTTACTAGGAGGGTATTAGGAGACAGAGGGTCTGTGGAAGGGGATACTTGTGACATAAGGGATTCACGTGTGTATCAAGGAGGGAGATGGAAGGGATAGAGGGGATCGTGGGAGGGTTAATGTGGGTGGGGTGGGTTGGGGGATGGGCTGTGTGGGAGGGTTAGGAGGATAGGGTGTAGGGGGATATCGTTAGGAGGAGATGGATATCAGCAGTTACTTGGAGTGTGAAAGGAGCAGGAGTT
>NC_051387.1:23111799-23136799 GCF_015228065.2 Penaeus monodon
ATGCAGTTTACTAAATGGGTGTATTTTATCATACCTCTTATGTGTGGAAATATGTTAAAATGAGGTTTAAGAAAGTACGAACATGAGACATAAATCATAAAATACATGCAACATTAATACATAAAATAAGTGAAGATAAAATGTGTGCACTGAAAAATTCAGAGTGGAAAAATACACAAGTGAGATACAAAGTAGGAATGGACAGTGACTAAAATGAAAGTTAAATACAAGAGACAAAATATCATCAAGACCCTGGTCTCTTTGAGAGCTATAGAAGCGAGTTCCATAAAGTAAAATAATGCTGGAAAGTTCACATGACCGGGATCGACGCCGAAACTGACTCCCCACGGGAACCGGGAACCAACGCCGAAACTGACTCCCCACGGAACCGGAACTACGAAACTGACTCCCCACGGAACCGGTAACCACGCCGAACTGACTACCGCACGGATACGCAACAGAGTGAAGACTCAGATACCAATACGTGTATGCAGGGGACTTGGTCCAAGGCTCTGCTACTGTCATGGGGATGGACTGCACCAGAGGAGGGTCGGTACCAGAGAGAGTGATAGTGCTATATCGTCAGGGTCACAGCTAGAGGGTCTTCGCCGGAGGAGATCGCAAATTCTAGTTCACTAGGGGATATATGGTTTCATCTGTTGATGTAGCCTTACGGATGTGAATTGGCTCCAGGAACACACAGCAGAAAGTTACAGGTTAATCTTGCGGGTAACACGGTATGGGGCCATCCCATTTCGCGGCCAGGCCAGTCCACGATTCCCTCGGCTCCGTCGTAAAACAAGGGTCCACACTTCCGGCTTGAACTTGATGGGCGTACCTTGGCATTGTATGTGCGTGTCCATATTTCTCTTGCCGCGTCGCCTCTACGGCACACTGACGTGCTACACGCAGTCGTTCAGCGATATCTGCCTCGGTGTCAAACACAGGGTCATTTGTAATAACAACCGGAAAATGCCCATGGCGGCCAGTTAGGAAGTATTATGGTTGCTCACCTGCGCTGCAGTGGATGGCACTATTAATAGCGAGGTGTACCTGTGGTAGGAAAGAGGGCCAGGATTCAGGTTTGTGTTCTATGAGAGAGTATAAAGCATCCTTCACCACACGATTCATTCTCTCTACCATCCCATTCGACTGGGGATGATATGCAATGGAGAATCCAAGACGAATAGAAAGCATAGCACAGACTCGCTGAAAGAGTGTTCTGGTAAATTCTGCTCCATTGTCTGTGATCAGGTATCTCGGTGGGCCGAAGATCGTCACGTAATCTTCAATGAAAGCATTTGTTACCGTGTTTACATCTCGTGAGGCTAAAGGAATTAACTGCAGATATCGGCTGTGATGATCAATGATGCTCAGGACATAGCGATAACCCGAGTCTGAGTCAGGCAGGTGCAGAAGGTCAGCAGATACCTTTTCTAGGGGATACGTCACATCACCAGGACACTGCAGTCGTGCTCGTCTCTGCAGTTCCCCGCAACGTTGTTGGCATACCTAACAAGCTTGGACATATGAACTACTTCGCATAACATATTAGGGAAGTAAAACATATTGCAAAGATTTGTATAGGTTCTGTAAATACCCGGGTGAATAGCCAGGGGAGGCCAGTGTGCAAGCTTTAATGCAGCTTATTCACCAGCTGGTGAATAACCTTTTCTGAGAGATGACGGACGTGATACAGGCAGCAATCTTTCAGCTCAAACTCATCAATGGGTAGGGGATCCGCCTCTTCGGTAATGATCTTTCTTCCAGTAGTAGGATGACATCTCTCCACATTTCATCCTTCATCTGCTCTTCTCTCACCAGTGCAGGATCTATGGCTGTAAGATCTGCTGCAGCATCATCTTTGACAGTGCTATTCGAAATGGCAGAAGTATCAAGCAAAAGCATGTCGGGAACATGATTTTGGGCTCCTTTCTTGTAGATCAGCTTAAAATTGTAGTAACTTAGCTCATGAGCATACTGGCTCATTCTTGGTGACTTGGTCTTGCGATGGAACACAAAGGTAAGAGGATGATGGTCTGTGTATATAGTAAAAGGCCTCCCATATACATATGGATCGAAAACTCTAACGCCATCGACAACTGCTAAGGCTTCCTGATCAACGGCTGGATATCTACTCTCAACATCTTTAAACCTTCGGGAGTAGTAGGAGACTGCATAAGGCATGCCATCCGGAGATCGCTGCATCGAGCAGGCCCCCAGGGCCTCCTTGGATGCATCTGTATGAATCTCAAATTCACGTGAGAAATCGGGCTTCCTCAATACAGGACTATGGGTCAAGATATCCTTCAGTTGATTGATGGCATCCTGTTGTTCTTTCCCCCAGATGAAGTTGGCATTCTTTTTGGTGAGACTCGTCAGAGGAGAAGCAATGGCTGCAAAATGAGGCACGTGATGTCTAAAAAACCTGGCAGCACCGAGGAACCGTCTTACTCCTCTCACTGTCTTTGGTGCAGGCATCTCACAAATGCTACGTGTTTTCTCGGGATCTGGACGTATGCCGTTCTCGTCAGTACAGAACCCAAGGAACTTGATGCTGGTTTTCACAAAATCACACTTCTCTACATTCATCTTGAATCCTGCTTGTGAAAGGAGCTGCAAAGTTTCCTCTAGATGACTAAGGTGTTCATCAAATGTCTTGCAGTGTATGATCACATCATCTAGATCGGCGAGTGTATACCTCCCAAGGACGCTGCCAAGTACGATGTTGATCGTCCTTTGAAAAGTTGTAGGGGCGGATGCTAGTCCAAAAGGTAGGCGGACGAACTGCAGAAGCCTCCTGCCATCTGAAAAAGCTGTCTTTGGTCGATCTGCTTTCTCCACCTCTATGCTCCAGTAGGCACTTCTTGAGTCCAGACAGGTGAAAATTCTGGTATCTCCAAGTTCGTCAAGTAACTCGTCAATGCGTGGGAGTGGGTAGGTATCAGCCACTGTGACAGCATTCAGCCCCTTATAGTCCACACACAATCTAAGGGAGCCGTCCTTCTTTCGCACAAGCACTACAGGGTTAAGCCAGGGCTGCATGAGGGTTCTATAACACCTGCTGCCAACATCTTGTCACACTCTTGGCGAATAACAGACTTTGTAGATTCAGGGAGCCTCCACTGAAGATTAACGATGGGTCTCCTCCCAAGTCACGATCTTATGTGTAATCCCTGGCACTGCCCCAATATCTTCTCTGGTGCCAATGAACAGGTGCTTGTACTGAAGTAACAGCTCTTTGGTCTGGGATCTTTGTCGCTCCTCAAGATGAATGAGAGGAAACTTAATGTCCGAGTCGGATTGTTGGCAACTGTCATTGATGGGAAGGTTGTCAAGGGCGGCTACTGAGGCTGATGGGCTCAGGTTTACCTCTGGAAAGATTGTGAATTCATCGCCGTTGTAACCGAAGTCGTAGCAGCCATGAATAAGGTCGTATGCATTTGGGGTTGAATTAATCTCTTCACCTGAGGGCTGGTGTTATCCTTCAAGTGTAGGGGGATGGCATCATTACTGGAGGTGTTTCTGCTGGATCTTGCAGTCGAGAAGACTGCAATTTCATTAACCATAGCAATGCGGGTCCCGCTTTTAGTGATAAGGTTTGAGCCCGCAGTTGACGACCCAAATACACAGGTTATGGTCGGAAATTTGGGCAACGGTAGCAGGTGTCAGGAGGAATCCGCGGGTACATCCTGTAATCATGCCCGATATCCACTTACAATTTCTGGGCACCCGAGCGTCTATGAAGTGTGCAGACCTAGCAGGAACAACCACAGTAGCCTTGCAGTGTACAGGATAATCCTCCTTGCAATTAGTCGTCTTGCTAGGTGAGGTGTGAACGATGCCAATGTGGGGGCTGGGTTCGTCGGTGAAGATCACAGGTGTTTGGTGGTCATTAAGCTGCAGATATGATTGCCTTAGTCCTTGGTATATGACAGTCTTAAAGTTGAACCGTCGTAGAAAGTCCATGCCAATTAAGAAGTCATCTGGGTAATTAATGTTGGAGACACATGACACACGGTGCCAGGACGAGATTTTGGCTTGCTTGCTTGAGATTTGCGAAGTTCTGGCTTCGCCCGGGCCTTTCACTTATGGCCCGGCCAAGATTTTGGGGGACACGACAAACTTTAACATAACCTCTCTTTCAACTTCGACAGGATCTCCGTTTACTCCTCGCACATATCGGCCTGAAACGCTGACACAACGTACAATTAGTGAAGCTAGAGCAGAGGGCTTAATCACAGTGACCTCCGATCCAGTGTCGAGGAAGCAAGTGAATATTCGTCCCTGAATCTGCAGGTCAACAAGAGGATGCCCAGATGTCTGTGCGGCTTCAATGGAGTAGATTGTCGGTGCCAACTCCAACACTTCTATATTCGTTTGAGAGGCTTGATCGCAGTGTAGCTGCAGCTGTCGTCCCGCGGAAGGATTCACCAGCAGTGGGAGGGACGTAGGTCTGGCCTTGCTGGCAGCTCGGAAAGGGGCACTGTGATGCGTAATGCACGTACCGTCGGCAATTATAGCACCGACGATCAGTAGTGTTAGTGGCACTCGGTGCAGAGACAGCATTCTGCGACGCTCGGCACTCACTAGTGTCATGACTGCGTAGCTGGTGAAAGTGACACCATTTCCCTCTTCGCTGATGAGGTGGTGGCGGTCTAAGAGTAGCTTCTACAGGAGCTGCCTGAGGTTGGCGAGGGTATGGTCGGCTATACGGACGTACCTGATTGCCATCCCTTTTGTACGAGTTCCGACAATTCCAAGCTCTTTGGGCAGCCTCGACTAGCTGGCTGACACCTGTGGGTTGTGATAATGAAGCGAGTTGTGATAATGAAGTGAGTTGTGATACTTGTGTGAGTTGTGAGTGCCATATTGTGATGCCGCTATATACGGGATATGATGACAATATTATCGTACCTTTATTGTGATAATTATATGATTAATTACATATATACTGCCTTTTGTGTGATATGTTACACCATGTGAAATATAGAAGATTATGTTTAGTTTATATTGCTGTGTAGCATATCGCCCATGTAAAAGAGTGAGATTCTCTGTACAATTTGTAGAGTACAATATTTTATTTTGTCTCTGTAGTCACACGTCTGGCAGTAGCACTCTCGGGCAGAAGCTGAGGCGTGGGCACAGGACTATGAAGAACTCCCTTTTATTTTTGTCAGAGCTGATCTCCAATGAACCTACTTTAGTTTTAATTGGTGTGTTCTTCTCCCTCAAGCATCGTAGAGAAACACCAAACAAACATATATACGAACACAACACAGTGAGTATACAAACATGGCGCAGTGATCCAGTTATTCAGTTCTGACGCCAGCCTCATGCCCCATTCCCCTCGTGGCCTGTCGCCTGCCCGTGCCTCCTCCACCCTCGTGGCCGCTCAGTAAACAACCCGCTCAGGAGTGATTTTCATTAGTGCAGTGAATTGTGGTGCTATAGTGAAGTGTAGTGTTGTGCTGTGGCTATAGTGTTTAGTGCAGTGCTATATTTAGCAGCATAAGGGAGCCGAATCGAAGCATATTGAAGATTGAAGATTATAGGAGCGAGATATATCTTCGAGCTCTCTGCGACGCTTCGTGAGCGACTGATTCTCTCGCGTCGCGGCTCGCCTACCCGCACGTGCCCGGCGTGACGTCACGGCACTGCCACGAACACACACTCACTCCCCCACACTGCATGGACGGAATTTCACCGGATTTGCGCCAAATTTGCTGTATTATCTTTACACCCTTACCACGGTACCATGGGTAAAGGAAAGAAACCGCAAGAGGCCAGTAAGAGCAACCCGGAGAAACCAGACTCTAGCCTTAAAGAGTCTGAAGGAGCCAGTGCCAGCATCCCACCTCCCACAGATATTACTACATTGCTCCAGTGGATAATACAGAGGGATGAAAAGAGGGAAGAAGCCCGTCGGAAGGAGGAGGAAGATCGTTACAGGCGAGAAGAAGCCCGTCGGAAGGAAGAAGAAGTCCGTCGGAAGGATGAGGAAGCTGCCCGTTTTCAAGAGCTGATCCTTCGCCTCACTCCCCAGCAGCCCGAAGATTCAACTGCGAGTTCGCCAGTGAGCAATTCTGCTGCGTCCAACGCTTCTCACACTCCGCCGACCCCAAAGGCAACAATCCAACCTCCGAAAGTATTACCAGCAGATGCGAGTCCCCAACATTTCCGGGAATGGAAGCGTGAATGGTCCGATTATGCTGTCATGGTGGATCTCCTCAGTCTGCCATCGTCAAAGCAGCATATACAGCTACGCATGTACCTTACACCTGAGATGCGACGGGTGCTGGAGCACAAGTTAAACGTGCCCGCAGACCCAACATACTCAGTAGATGATGTACTGACAAAGCTCGAGGAGCATATAAAAAATGCCAGTAATGAGGCGCTGCGACGGAAGGCCTTCTCTGAGTGCAAGCAAGCAGACGGCGAGTGCTTCGATGACTTTTGGATACGGCTGAAAATTTTGTCACAGGAGATAGACCTTTGCAAGGCTCAGGACCATACAGGCTGTGAGCAGTGGATGAAACACGGCATACTAATGGGTATACGTCATGAGGAACTTACCCAGAAGCTCATTCAGATGGACTGTTCAGCGACATTGCAAGATGTTTTGGAAAAATGCAGGTCTCATGATTCATCAAAGACAGCATCATCTGCTTTGAGGGACACAGTTTCATCACGTGCTGTTTCTCAATATAAAAGAGATAAAAAGGCTGCCCTGAAGCAGAAGTCTAAGATGAGACCAAGCTCACCTTTGCCTAGTAAAGTCTGCAACTGCTGTGGTCGTCAATATGAAAAAGGTCTATGCAGAGCCACTACTTCCACATGTCGTGCTTGTGGCAAGAAAGGCCATTGGAATTCTACTGCAAAGTGTCCTGCCAGGAATGCCAGATGCGGGGTCTGCAATCGGCAGGGACACTATGATAAATGCTGCCCAAAGAAACGGAAGGCTAAGAAGACAAAAGAAGAGGACACAAACCAGAACTTGAAAGTAGTAAGTTCTGTATCCCCTTCAGTGTCACATGCCAGGAGTGTCACCTCTACTGCACGACCTAAACCTCAGCCTTCCCCTAAAGTCCGCGTATCTATTCGGCATAATGATTCATCGGGTAGTCTTGCCATCATCCCTGACACAGGTGCAGACACAACTGTCATTGGACTCAAGCATCTTAGTAGTCTTGGACTTTCACAAGAAGACTTGGCACCACCAGCAGAGACAGTGTACTACAATGCAGATGGGTCTCAGATGCCACCAGTGGCTGGATCATTTTGTGGAACTATCACCTATGGCGACCGTTCGACTACATGTTGGATTGATGTCCAGCCTTCGCTTACGACCCCGCTGCTCTCTTGGAAGGAGTGCAAGGATTTGGGGATTGTTCCGGACTATTTCCCCAGGCAAATGTCGGATGTGCACATGGCCAATCGAGTCTATGGGCCGGATAGTACGCCAGTATTGAACCCCTCTCAGTTGCCGCCTTTACCGCTGGACCAGTTGAAGTTATCTGAAGAAGCAAGGAAGTATTTTCTGCATCAGTATGTAGACGTCTTGGTGAAGAAGGACGACTTACAGTCAGGGCCACTCAAGACGATGATAGGCCCACCCATGAGAATTCATCTGCGGGATAATGCCACGCCCTTCGCGATTCACACCCCAAGAATGATTCCTTTGGCTTTTCAGGAACCAACGAAAAAGGAGCTTGAGTCATTAGTGACCCAATGCATCTTGAAGCCAGTAGAGATTGAACCATCAGAATGGTGTCATCCAATGGTTGTTGTCCCAAAAGTGAATGGTGGTGTTCGTATTACCACTGACCTGTCAAAACTCAACAGGCAAGTCTCTCGCCCTGCCCACCCTTCTCCGACGCCATTTACAGCCATCAGAAGTATCAGTCCATGGTCAAAATTCTTCACAACTGTGGATGCTCTTTGTGGTTATTGGCAACTACCCCTGCATGAGGACGATCAACACCTGACCACATTCATCACTCCTTATGGACGTTTCAGGTATTGTGGCCCCATGGGTTTTGCTGCAACAGGAGACGCCTTTTGTCTCTGAGGTGACAGGGCACTTCTGGGTGTAACGAACTGCATCAAAGATGTCGATGACATTCTCCTACATGATGAGGACTACATCTCACACCTTCGACATGTAAATGAAGTCCTGTCAAGGTGTCGTCAGCACGGGATAACACTTAATGCAGAGAAGTTCATTGTGGCTGCATCTGAGGCCAACTTCTGTGGGTACAAACTATCAAGATATGGTATTGAAGCAGACCCAGAGAAGGTGAGGGTCATCACAGAGTTTCCCACCCCTGCGAACTTAACAGATCTTCGGTCATTTATGGGCTTGGTAAATCAACTGGCTGAGTTTACACCCAAGATTTCAACCACTGCAGCACCGCTCCGCCCACTGATGAGTCCAAGAAGAGCTTTTGCTTGGACAGCGGACCACACCAAAGCTTTTATTGACACTAAACAAGCTTTGTCAAAGCCACCCATACTCGCGACGTTTGATCCAGCTTTTCCTACCATTCTGCAGACCGATGCCTCCAGACTTTATGGCCTTGGCTATGTGTTGCTGCAGGACCACGGTGCTGGAAGATACAAGATGGTGCAATGTGGATCTCGTTTCTTGACGGACACAGAAACACGGTATGTGACCATCGAATTGGAAATGCAAGCTGTCGTTTGGGCTATCAGCAAGTGCAAGTTCTATCTTCGTGGACTTCAGCACTTCAGTTTGATGACAGATCACCGTCCATTGGTTCCTATTTTGAACCATTATTCTCTGGATGCTATTGAAAATCCTCGCCTCCAACGCATGAAGGATAATATCGCACCCTACATTTTTACTGCAATGTGGCGTGCAGGTAAGGAGTTGTGCATTCCTGATGCCCTCTCCCGGTCACCTGTGAGTCACCCAACGGTGGAAGATGGTACTGAGATGGACACTTCTGTCAAGATTGCGGCTTTGCATGCTGTCGAGTCTGTTCAAGCATCAGACGCTATAGACGAGCAAGAGGAACTCTTCATGGAAGAATTGCGTATGGCTGCATCTAAGGATGCCTCATATGAAGAATTGCTTCATCATGTAAAGTCAGGGTTCCCCAATGACCGCTACAACCTGCCGAGTACCCTGCGTCCGTACTGGAAAATCCGCAATGAGTTGTGCAACGATGGTGACTTGTTGTATGGACCTAGAGTGGTTGTCCTTGCTTCTTTACGCCATAGCACCCTAGCTCGCCTGCATGATTGCCACTCCGGTGTGGAAGCTACAAAGCGTCGTGCACAGCAGACAGTCTTTTGGCCAGGCATTAATGCAGACATAGTAAATACCGTTCGTGCCTGTGAACCATGCCAGCGCCTACAGCCTAGCCAGCAACAGGAGCCGTTGCTGTTAGAAGACAAACCCACAAGACCATTTATGTCTGTGTCAGCTGACTTTTTCAGTGTTGCTGGAAAACACTCTTGGTGTATGCTGACCGACTTTCTGGATGGCCAGTTGTCATCCCGTGTGGAATTATGCAACAAGTGCTTCAACAATTAGATCCTTTCGGCACATGTTCCGTGATCTTGGTGTCCCTGTTCGCCTGCGTACCGACGGTGGACCCCAGTTCTCCAGCCGAGATATTGCTACATTTCTTCAGCGATGGGGAGTGCGTCATGTCATGTCAAGTCCCCATTACCCACAGTCCAATGGGCATGCAGAGGCTGCTGTGAAGAAAGTCAAGTATCTGATCATGAAGACAGCACCCAATGGGAATATTGACTGTGAGGAGTTCGACAGAGGCTTGCTGGAATTGCGTAACACTCCAAATTTCACTCGTCGTTCTCCTGCTCAAGTTCTGTTTGGTATGCCCCTTCGCTCCTGTGTGCCTGCCCACTCTAGTGCCTTCATGAAGAAGTGGCAGACCAAGGCTGAAGACTGCGCCCGTCGTGCTGCAGTACGTGCCAAGGATGTGAAGACCCGCTATGACACTCGCGCCCACTCACTTTCCAAGTTAGAAGTTGGGGCACATGTGCGAATCCAGGATCCCACATCCAAGCATTGGGATAAGGTTGGCACTGTCATGGGTATTGGCAAATCTTGTGATTATCACATCAGGCTTCCAAGTGGCCGTATACTGTGGCGCAATCGACGCTTCTTGCGCCCTACACAACTCATGATTGAGCACTCAACTGATTTGGAAGAACAGCTGTCAGATGATGCACCTGGATCTTCCACCCCATCTGTGCCTGTTGAACCTCGACGTTCGGAACGTATCAAATCGAAGTCTGTTCAAGACTCCCGCTAGTGAACGTAAAGGGGGGAGGGAGATGTGGGTTGTGATAATGAAGCGAGTTGTGATAATGAAGTGAGTTGTGATACTTATGTGAGTTGTGAGTGCCATATTGTGATGCCGCTATATACGGGATATGATGACAATATTATCGTACCTATATTGTGATAATTATATGATTAATTACATATATACTGCCTTTTATGTGATATGTTACACCATGTGAAATATAGAAGATTATGTTTAGTTTATATTGCTGTGTAGCATATCGCCTATGTAAAAGAGTGAGATTCTCTGTACAATTTGTAGAGTACAATATTTTATTTTGTCTCTGTAGTCACACGTCTGGCAGTAGTACTCTCGGGCAGAAGCTGAGGCGTGGGGCACAGGACTATGAAGAACTCCCTTTTATTTTTGTCAGAGCTGATCTCCAATGAACCTACTTTAGTTTTAATTGGTGTGTTCTTCTCCCTCAAGCATCGTAGAGAAACACCAAACAAACATATACGAACACAACACAGTGAGTATACAAACAACACCTACCCCTTCAGATGTGGAAAGTAGCTCACCCAGCCACTGAGGTATTCCTGTCAAGAAGTATCGCTTGACAATTTCATCTGGGTCACCTATTACCTCCGGATGATCTCTCCACCCCTGTGACACTATTCCATCCTGTTGCATATAAAAATCCCAAGGTGCTTGATCTGGCGTCATTTTGTGCTCTCCTAGTAGCCTATAAAAATCGCCGCTGGAACAAGTTCCCCTGAACTTAGCATTCCATCGGTAAGGTAGTCGAAGTGGCGACTATTGACTATAGCTTCTGCATTCCCTCGCACGTGAGATCGGCCCGCGGATATCCTTGCTTCGTCAGTCTTGGGTCGCACGATGTTTTCGATGGCCCGTATCCATATCTCGATCTCTTGGTTCTTGCGGAGCGGCTGGTTTGCAGACACCTCGGCCCGAAATAGCGGGATGCTGTCGAGCGGGACCGTGTACGAGATGATTGTCGAGGTGTCGGGCGCCTGTGCTGGTGTGCTGACCGATGGAACCGCAGGCCTCTGTGAACTTAGCTGCGCTCGCAGTTCCCGGTTATCTGACCGGAGCTCATTAATCTCCGCCCGAAGGGCACGAAACGCCTCGGTGAGTTCTTCATACATTGTCAGTGAGTGCCTGACGTCTTGCACTGCGCTTTGGACGGCTGGCGACGGGGGCCGAGAAGCAGTACCCGAGCCTGCTCTCTCGGGCGTGGGGTCACGAGATTTCTGACTTTTTTTAGGAGGCGTGTCACAAAAACCAAACCCTAATGCATTCAGATGAATCCAAATGCCCACACAGATTAGCCTTCCTAAAATCCGTTCGATGTAATGAGTTAAAATAATTCAGTACACTAATAAAAAAAACTCAGTTTGGGAACATTAAAAGCACGAAAAACAGGTAACAGGTTAGGCTGAAACACGTAAGCACACAACACAATTCAATTAATAAAACTCAGAAAATAATAGAAGTGAAAGCTAAAGTTAAAATTTACGAACGGCAAATGATAGAACTCACACAATAACCCGGGAACACACTACTATCAGTACTACAGTTCGGGAATGTAAACCGACTCTAATATAAAACGAGAGAAATCAAGAATACACTAGAAACGTCATAAGTGAACGCAACGCATACTGCAACGATGAATGAAATTAAAAGAAACTTTCAAACTGAGCTGAATTTATCAAAAGCACGAACAACATCCCAAAATCACAAAGTAGTGTGTGAAACGAGACCTAGGTAGCTTTGATTTCACGAATACTGAGAATGAGAATCAAAATATTACGCTTTTCAGGCTTATATTGATCGTTCACTGTTCACCAAAATAATTACAATGAAACATTGGTCTCTAAGTACGCCAAGGTCACAAAGTTCGCAGGGTTCTCCACATTTCACAAAGTTCGCCACGTTTCACAAAGTTCGCCACGATTCACAAAGTTCGCCACGATTCACAAAGTTCGCCACGTTTCACAAAGTTTACCACGTTTCACAAAGCTCACGAGCTCACAAGTCACAGAGCTCACAAGTTTAGTAATTTGCAAGGCGCTGGCAATACGGATAAAAATAGAGACGAGACTAATTAAAGGGGAAAAAACTTTTGTTTGTATGAAAACTAAAGAACACATATATAAATACATAGATATATAATCATGTAGAAAATCAGAATGAAGGAAACAACTAAATGTAACATGAAACTAGATGGAGGCGTACAGGGTTCCTCGAATCATAAAACCAACACCAAACTTATTTTTTTTTTACTTGAAACAATAAGGCATTAGATTTATAAAATAGCATAATATAATGACTAAGAGAAAGCGCTAATTACACGATCCACACGCTGCCGCCAATAAATTAATGTAACGATCTAAACCGTCTTTTCAGTGCGCAACGAGCCGAAGACGCTCGTTGACGGGGTTAAGACCTGTTTATATGTCCTTTTTACATTGGTGGAATGGTAGCGTGGGAAAATTTAAGGTCTTATGGGAAAATGGATTTGATCATTTATAATGAAACGTTTAACTATCTTTGGATATTTGTAAAAGGAAGGCAGGCATTGCTTCAAGGATCGTTAAAAGAAATCCACATAGGACGAAATATTCCCCTTTATTACGTAAATCCACACAGGTACGCAATACTGCAGAACTTAACTCAGATGAGGGGTAAAAAGGGGCTGACGATCCATTCGTCTGCCCTGCCGCCTGTTCTCTGCTTTCCGAACTGCCTCTGCTCCTTCTTTTCACGGTCGTGCACCTCTCCGGTCTGCCTCTCCGACCTCCGCTCTCGCCAAGACTCCCCCCCCCCGACCTTGCCTTGCCTGCCCTGTGCCCGAGGCTGTCACGGAATTCCAGGCGAACGATCTCGGACGGTAGTTCAGAGGGCGAAGTGATAGGAGAAGGGGTCGTTTGTCGGGTCAACGCTGTGAGACCTTTGAACTGTAATCTGTCTCGCTACACATAGACACTTGCATGCACACTCACATACATACATACTTACACACATACATACATACGTACATATGTACATACATACATACACATACATGGTGGTGGCAAAAGGCATCCATCTTGCAAACACCAGTCTCACCTTTGGAGAAGATTAGTGCAGTAGAAAATGGTCCTAAGGGGATACTGACTAAAAAAAATTTTTTTTTGGAATATCCTCTTATTTTCTTGATCATTTGTAGATACTTTGGAAGGGATTTAGCTCGGTGTTATAACTATTAAGGCTTGATATTGCCCCAAATGTCCTGAATGAACATTCAAAGGCACAGGATGGAGGATGTATCCCTGTCTTTTAAATGGTGCTAGGTGTATGTCCTGAGGTTCTCTATGGGGTTTATATCTAAAGAGTTTCCTGGCCAAGTTTTTAGTAATCTTTCATTACAAAATTCAAACCAGTTCACTACTAATTATGCGGTGTGACACGGTGTCCATCCTGCATGAAAACAGCTTTACGTTTTGACAGACAATCTTCAAGTTCGTCCAGGCTTATGTTGCGAGAGTCAGTGGGATCACTGCCAGGGTGGCGATACACTCTCCCTCTCTGACTGTCAGTCACACCAAAGCTTGCCTTATCTGGCCACAACACTTTCTACCACTCATTAAGTTCTCAATCTTTGTATAGGGATAGAAAAGCCAGTCTTTTAATGTGCTGAATGCGTGTAAGCCATGGTTTATACACAGATTTGCAACAACAGTACTCTAGTTATTTTTTCAAATGTTTTCTTACTGTTCGTTCAGCTACTACCACTAGTAATTTCGAGTTCCTTTCCTTAAATTCCCGGCTTGTGATGCTAGGTCGGGCCTTTATCTGCCAGCCAATAAAATTTAAAGTCCTCTGGCTTACTTTCCCCTTAGGCTTTGCTGGCTTGTGTGGGAGAAGGGGGGCAAGGATCCGATAGCGTGATATTTTTTGGTTCAGCACTGAAAACTTCGAGGTAACAATCCTGCTGATATATATAGATAGATAGATATATATATATATATATATAATATATATATATATATGATATATATATATATATATATAATATATATATATTTTTTTTCTTTTTCTTTTTCTCCTTAGGCATCGCACATATAGCTGCAGTCTGAGCTTCATTTTGCAGCTTTCTTGGTTCCTAAATGGATAGAAATGAGGTGAGCTAAGAAAATTCATCCGAAACAAAGGCAGCTACATAGTAGGGTTGAGTGATACCACCATTTCTCCGATTGTTGCAAATGAAAAGTAAAGAAGAGTGTTAGACTGAAATTTGCGCCTCAACCTAGGATTGCCTTGAACAGAGACAACCTAGTGGGCAGGAAAACGAGGCAGGTGCCTGTATAGCCTGAGATGACGATCATGGATTGTGAAAGTAGCAGTCCTGTACCAGTCTCACAGTATACCATTGGATGGATACATGGTCCCGCCAGCTGTACCCTACGATCCGGTGCAAGGACCTGTTATAAAAGGCCAGGATTGCCTTGAACAGAGACAACCTAGTGGGCAGGAAAACGAGGCAGGTGCCTGTATAGCCTGAGATGACGATCATGGATTGTGAAAGTAGCAGGTCCTGTACCAGTCTCACAGTATACCATTGGATGGATACATGGTCCCGCCAGCTGTACCCTACGATCCGGTGCAAGGACCTGTTATAAAAGGCATCAAGATGAGATTACAAGGCACAAGTAATCTAGTGGTCTCTCTTCCTGCCTGGGAAGACAGGTAGCTTGGTTCTTCTGCACAGGTAATGATATCACCAAATACTCCGTCGGGAGAGTTCATGACCCCTGCTGCCAAGCCAATCCATTTACCAACTTCCTGGTTTGACAGCCCAGAGTAGTTAAGGACACTACCAAGGTATGTAAAGCGCTCTATGACCTCAATGCCCTCACCGCAAGCACCTAGTGATTGAGCAGGATCTAGCAGGCCCCCAAAGTCCTGAATCATGGCCCTGGTGCTTTGCTTCATTGCTAAATGCATCTAGAGCCACCACTAGGGTTTCCAGAGACTCGGATAGAATAGCATCATCATCATCAAAGTCAAGGTCAGTAACCTTGTTATTGCCCTGAGTTTCTCAACAGTGACTTAGTAGCTCTACCCAGTCCATGCAAGTGTTGAAAAAGGACACAGCCTTATCTCACTCCTGAACAAACGGAAGAATCTCAACAGGCTCCCACCACACTTTACTGCACTTGCTATTAATCTAATAATCCTTGTTAGGATTCCTCATAGTCTCAGGATCTCCCATATTGATTTGTGATGCACTGTATTGAATTTGGGCAAGCGGCCCATGCCCCAATTCATGTCGGCACTCAACAATGACTCAAAGTGTCAAGATACAGTATATTGCAGACTTACTAGGAGTGAATCCAGATTGCTCTGGTCTCTGTGCCTCAGCTAGTGGTCTCTGATATATTTTAGGAGGATGTGACAAAGAACCTTACTTGGTATACTGAACAGTGTAATGCCTTGGTGATTGCTGAAGTCCCATTAACCCCCTTTCCCCTTCTGGAGAAGGATGACCCAACCCTCTGCAGGTCAGGGGTCAGGCAAAGGAATCTCAACAGTACCCACATCCATTGTTGTTGGATCAACTTGGTACAGCTGTTCTAAATACTCAGCCCAACACCCCTGCACCTGGATCTGAGATGATCTGGCCACTTACTGAAGGGGACTGTAGTCATATGCAAGGAGGGCTTTGAGTTCAGTTTTCTCAGGGCTAGGTAGGCAGGAGGAAGGTCATTTACTAAGAAATGGCTTTGACCTCCTCTGCAAGGTTCCTGATAAACTATTCCTTGTCCCTTCTCAGCAGAGACCTAGTCCAGCACACCAGGGAATGATGCAAGTCATGATTCCCTATCGGACAAGCTGTGTGACAAGCATCTGTGGCTTCCACTTTCTTCAGCGAGATGAAATTTGATTTTGCTCTTGAGCGTTTACCAATTGATTCTTGAGCTGCATAGAACGTTTCATGCCTAAAATGCCCCACAGCAGTACATAGTCAGTCAGGTCTCTGTGTGCTGCAAAACAACCATAGCCTCAGGAAGCCAGGACTGTGGAGTCGGCACGCAAAATACCCAACTCCAACTGCAACTCCTCCATTTCTTGTGTATCTGACTCCCACTCCAACACTGAGCCTATGGTATAATAATGAAATGTTTAATAAGTGGTGTTTTTGCTATTTAAGTAGTCTTAAATTTATATTGAGGTCGGAGTCAGAGTTTGGAAAATTTACTGACTATGACTCCAGCAATACCAAAATTCCTTCTGGCTCCGACTCCACACCTCTGTAGGAAACCCCGGGGCACACTTCTCCTTCCTCAATCTATCCAAATGAAACACCATAGGGTGATCATTGGAATGACAGGGAGTTTTGAAGTGGACTCTGAGGGTAGCCATAACTAATCTATGATCAGTACCACAGAACTCGGCACTCCAATATACCCTGCAGTTCTTGAGGAGCCTCCAACAAGTGCTAACAAGGATGTGGTCAATCTCCTTGGCCACATTACCCTAATCACTGTACCAAGTCTAGTGGTGTGGGTCAGAGCCAGAAATCCTCAATTTCCAGGACCTTGTAAAGTCTTAGATAAGGAAGGTGTTCTTGCTGCCAGCATCAGCTCCTGAGCTATGACTATCACAGACGTCTCAGAGGCAGCTCAATTATAGCCAGATACTGCATTGAAGTCACCCAAAAAATTGTGAATATCTCGCCGAGGACAGCAAGACAGGAAGTAAAATTTAAGCTTCAGTCTCAATACCATTATACACTTATTGATTGGAGTGACCTCTACTACTGAAGGCTGAAGTCTGCTGGAGAGAGACATGGTTACTCCATGGAGGTGGTGACCATTGTTGCAGTCCAATCAGTAAAGGTATAGCCACACACGCTGATTGTACTGCTACCAGGTCTTCTCATCTCTGAGAGAACAGCCACCTCAACTCTCAACTGCTTCAGTCCCCTCGACAGTAGTGGCAACTGATCATATACTTATGTAAATAAATATATATACATACAGAGTATATATGTATATATATAAATATATATACATACACATATGGAAAGAAGCGTCAACAGTTGCATGACAATTGTTTATTCAGGTACTTATCAAGCACGTACTATGTATAAAGGAGGTAGTCTTACCAGCTGCCCAAAATTACTTTATGAGCAGTTGTAGCTAAAACCATTGTTGTCACCATGAGTTACAGAAATATTCTCACCAGCCAGTGGACATAAACTGATGTGAGATTTATTTATTTATTAATTTTTTTTATCATATGAAATCAAACATTAGTTACAATTCTGTAATATGACTTAGCTAAGCTCAATATTACTGGAGTACTATAATAAATGATAAGTTTTGAGCATGGAACTATTGTTTCATTAATAATGAACTCGGTCTTCTTTGAAGAAAAAAAAATTAAGCCATGCAACAATATCTGCTACAAGTGCTTGCTAAAGCTGTATTGACAAATTGCGGCTTGTATTAAAAAATGTTGGTAATAGTGAAATCGATGTATAATTTATAAAACTGACAGCATTCTTTTCATGAACAAATCTTATATTTGTAATGTAAAAGAAATTTAACCCTTGGACTATATCAATGTAAAGTGTATTTGACCCAGTCCAGATTAGCGTTTCTTAACGGACAGCTACCTGGGAAGCTACTCACATCTACCCTTATAAAGGAAGTTTCACAAAAAGAAAAAAAAAAGTAGACTTTCATAAAGTGTAACTAGGTTTATTTCCTTGGAAAGGCAGAAAAAAAATCCAATAAAGTTGATCATGAAAAACTAGGGATGATGGATGCTGAGCCAACCCTTGTATGGGCTCTCAAGATGCTACTTAACGAGATGAGTGGAGCTGAAAGTTATATTGATAACATCATTGTCCACTCAACCACTTGGGAGCAGCATCTTTAGCTTCTCCCCCCATTCCTTGCTTGTTATCACAGGGGCTAAAGATACGGCGACTGAGGCTCATTGTAGCCAGTACCCCTGCCTTAGACCTCAGCCCTCACTTCAACTGATTTTGCTTGGTCTTTCTTATCATTTCCTTTTCCTTCTTTTTTTCATCCCTTTGTTCTGTCCACTTATCCTAATCGTTAACTCATGCTCTCTTCCCTACAAAACTTTATCTTAATGATCCCTACTCCCTTAACTCCTTCCCCTTCTCACAACCTTTACCCTATGCTGTGCCGCATCAGCGCCCCCTCTCTACCCTGTTCACTACCATACTACGCTCTAGTACTGTTCAAGCTGTAACTTTACTCTGATTATTAACTCATTCCTAACCTTTTTGCTACTTCCTTACCAGGGGACTTTGGCCCCAAACCTTATGCTATATTTGAAATATGCTGCTAATGACCGTAGATGTTGATGCGTCAAAATTGTTTCAATAAACAAATAAATCTTCAGCTTCTGGGAGAATTTTTCAGAAGGATCAGCTCAACTGGATGATGGCCAGGCCATCTGAATATACTCTGGCTACTGACAGTGGAATTCATCGTGGATCCATGGGACTATTAGAAGATAATCAGGTGAAGATTAGACAGTCACTCCGTCCAACGACAAACATAGAATGAACCGTATTCATATTGACAAATGTAGACAAGGTATGAATGAGAATGAATACCATAGGTAGTATATACCCAACTATGCCAGCATTGCTGCCCCCAGTCTGATCTGACCAAACATCAGACATGGACAAATTCAGGAACACAAGGATCATGTGATATGGCATGTACCTTGCAGGACTTTTGGATCCAAGTACAGTCAGGCAAAGAGAGTGAAAACATTGGGACCAACTTCTTTAACAGAGCACACTTGCAAGACAAAGCCACTGGTGCACTAGGCAGTATCTGTGCCTAAGATATTTTTATTTATCCTGGATGAGTATCATAAGAAAATGGAGCAATAAGTCAGATATGCAAAGTTGACCCTTGCCTGGGATTTACCTATGAAGGCAGCCTGGCTGTGCTGACTTGATCAACGTGTGTCAGTTGGTACTGACTCGACTGAGCTCAGTCCTTCCCACCATGGTGCCTATTCACAGCAGTACCTCAGGCGCAGCTAAAAATTTTCGTCCCTGGGCGGGCCCAAAAACCGAAAACCCCTTGGAGAGAGGCCAATTTACGGAGGTCCTTTTCCCTTTTGTACCTTTGAACATGTTTTTAGTTCCCCCTACAACCCTTAGAACAAGGAAAGACAGTCGGGGCTCTATTTAGCAGGGGGGTAATGGAGAAAATTTACCAAGATAGCTGCATAGAGGGTTTGCACCCACTTGGGGGGTGTATATTGAGGATACAGGGTGTAAAAAGAGCTGACGGAGTATCCCACCCTGAGGATTACATTTTTTAGTAGCATGTGCTGTGATAGGTGATTTTGAATTGATTTGGGCTGTTTGTTCCTGTATCATCTATACAGACCAAAGTTTCTTTGATTCCTTCTGGATCAGTCTCCTGAATGCAAGAAAACTTGCTTTTTTAAAAAGCCTTCCCAGGTTAGGAATATACCACAGAGAACAGACTCGTTTTTTTGGAGTTGGCTAGCTGTGTACTGTTTTTCTGCCCCTTAGAATCCATGGAGGTTTTCATGGGGGGGTCACATTTTCCCATTGGGAGCCAGGTAGTCCCAGGGTTTGGGTTGAGGTTTTCTTGGTTTGCCCTCATTCATCTGGCAGGCTGTTGTTATTTGTTCTTAAAAGGGATCATACTTACCGTTTCTTTTGGTTTAGGGTTTTTGTGGACCTGGGGACGGGGCTGGTGTTTGTGACCATTGCCACAGCTCTGTAAAGGTGGTTGGGGAAAAAAGATTTGCCCATTCCACCCAATTTTCTGCCTTTTTGGCATTTCTTTGGCATCCCTTCAGTTTCCCCTTGGAGGGCTAGATTGTCATATTCTTTTGCCTTTGGTATTTTTTTTTTTTTTGAAATTTCACTTTTTGGGTTGCCTTTATTCTTTTGTAATCCTAACCATAGCCGAGTTTTAAAGGGTCTATGAGGTTCTGAATTTTGTTGGTTGGCTTTTTTTTTTTGCAGCTTCCCGTGTGGTCTTGGCCTCTGGTGTTACCAGCCCAATGACACCGCACAGTTTTACCTGTTTTGGCTTGCCTGAGGGCTTAGCCAGCATGGAGCAAAGGAGGGAGTTCACCCTGAGGTGAGTAGAAGCTGGTTTTACTCTGTAAGCTTCCTTCCTTCGGGGTGCAACAGTCATGGCGACCGTTGCAGCTTCTCCACCTCCACATTTGACTCCAAAGCTGTTCACAGCATTTAACAGGAGTAATATTTCCTTGCCAAAGAGGACTCAGTCCACGTTGGGAGGATCTTGCAGTATTTTGAATTTTTATTCTCATTTTCTTTTTCTGAGCATTCCCAGGGCTGGGATTCTCCTGGTTGGCTGGGAGTTGCTTCTTCCTGTAGGAGGTCAGGGACCCCTTTCCCTTTTGTTCTGTCCCAGATTTGGGGCGACTTGATAGCAGGAACGAAATTCGGGTTTTTTTTAAACCTCGACAGAGTGAGCCGGTACAGGTTTGATGTCTTTTAAAGCCCATTTGGAACAATTGGCTGTTGTGTCCCTTTGGCCTTTATTGGCCTTGTAACAAACACACATTGGGCTTGACCTTGCAGGTAGCCTGGTGGTGACGTTTTTTGCAGTGATGTGGGTAAAAGGGCAAAAAGGGGTTAAGGTGTTGGAACCTTTAATATCGGGAAGCTCCACATATAACTGAGAGCCAAATGCCACCATCTTGACTGCCGTCTTGGGATTCAGTGCAAGAACTTTCTTCCTTTCTTAAGGGCTCCTTCGTTTCCTGCGGAAATTCAGGATGCGTGATCTTTGGGCCCACAGTGACCATGCCTTTGATCTCTGGCAACCAATTCATAGCATTGTTAAAGCCTTCGGGTTTACAGGAACTTTAAACAGGGAAATACCTAGAGGGTCCAGACTCTCCCTCAGAGTCTGGCTTGGCGAAGTCGTTTCAGCCACCCCGTTGGCATGGTTTCTGGCTTTGGCATGGGAGCGCAGTTTGGTCGTCCAGCTTGTGCTCCCTCTGGGGTCATTGAAGACATCTGGAGGAAGTCATTTGGCCTGGAGAGGAACTGAGAGCAGTTTCTTGCACTGTTTGTTTAACTGAAAGTGACTGCCCCATGGTCAATTCCTTGCATGGTTCATCAACTGTTGGTCGATAGTTTTTTTTGGGTGTGTGATTGACTTCCTTCACCCTTCACATCATATACATCCAACAGGGGAAACTGTGTCACAGTAAATTTTTTTACTGACTACACTTTTGGTGAAAATCTCAAAGCATGTCCATTATGACCGGCACGCGGGGACCTGTTTGAGGGATTGCCTTACTTACCTCCAAGGGGAGAACAGCCAGTTGACCTGATTGGCCCAGGGTGGGCCCAAATGTCTTACTGGAATAAGAGTGTACTCATGGACTGCATCACTTAGTCTCAGCACTCCCATTCCACAGTGAAAAAAAAGGTGCCACGCACCAGCAAACATTGGGTAGGTGAAGCCTTTGGGAGAGACAGGGGAATCCATCCCACTACAAGAAGCAATCTTACGAACTATTTGGTCATCCTTCCCCAGTGAGCCAGTCACCAAAAAGCTGACTCGCCTGAGAGGGGAGCAAGACTGTTCTTGTTTGCGGATGTCAAGCTCATTTTGGTCTGTAGACATTTGTCAGTGTTTACCAAAGCCAGACAGCAGCATATATATGTATATAAACACAACATAAATATAATGAGTTTGGTATGAAACTACTGTTCATACCAAACTGTACTTCTTTGACTGTTACTCTTCATATCATTGGGGCTCACCATTAATGGACAAAGATTTAGTACCCATGCCTTTGCCTTACCCTTTTTGAAGTCCGACAATATATATATACTATAAAATATTCATATATACATATATGTAATAAAACATATATATACTTTATATATATAAAAAGTATGTAATGTAATCTTCATGCATATATTGAATATGTAATAAATCATATTGATATATATTATAATATATATTATTATAATATATATATAATATATATTATATATATATAATATATAAATATTATATATACATTATATAATATATATATATCTATATATATATTATAAAATTTTATTAATGAATATATGAAATAATATTAATTTTAAAATATATTAGTTATAGTATATATTATAATATTATTACTATATTATCATATTAATATTAATAATATATTATAATTAAATAGTATTTTTAGTATACACATTAATATTATATATATAAATATATTATAATATAATTGAGTATATATATGTATTTTAATTAACACATAATATATATAATATATATATATATATATAATATATACTTATATATATGTATACATATTATATATTTTAATTTTAATATATATATTATATTGTTATATATTAATAATTAATATAATTTATTTATATATGTCTTATATATAATGTATATTAACTGTAGATATATTTTCATATATGTATAAATTATACATATTATGTATGACATATATGTACATATTATGTATGTACATATATGTACATATGTATGTATGCAGTGACTAATGTTTGGTGTTGTGAAACTATTGTTTTATATCTGTTTTACTTCTGTTTGATATTTCTCTTATGTGAAACATGCATCACCATTACGTGAAAAAGGATTGTTAAGCTAGCTTGTGCTTTTGCATTTTACCCTGTCTGATCTCTTATTTACAAAACTGAAAAATATATATTCATATATACATAATATGTATATTATATAATAAGTACATAATGTGCATAATATACACATATTTGCATATATGCATATACATATAAAATGTTATGTAAGTAATAATAATAGAGTTTGATGTGACAGGCTTCTTGTGACTTCAGTCAAATTGTGACTGTCTGTTTATTGTGCTATCTGTGCTATGCTGTGTATGGGTTACCATCCACTGGCAGTGCGGGATTTGAACACTGGTCAGCAAGTTTGTTGAGCTGATTGGAAAAGTTTGTGCTCGAAGGATGTAGAAAATGTCTTAAAATTGCCATTTTTATATTTACAGTTTAATTACAGGCAGAATTTTCAAGCAGAAAATACACCAATCGATCATATCAGCCCAAATTTACCCTACCTTCCATATACATAAACCTCTGGTTGAGAATCACTGCTTCAGGTTTTATATCATGTGGTTGTAGTCATAACCGTAGATGTATTGAGTTTCAATAATGCATTTTTGTTTTTTTTATTTTTTTTCTTTTTCTTTTTCCAGTATCCAATGCTGAACAAGGCAACTGTTGACAACGATACCCCGACTCCAGGATACCTCTTCGAAGATATCATCAGTATCCTTTTTACAATGGAATGCTGTATCGTTTTGATATTTCTACAAAGATACTGGGGGTACTAGCCGCATGGACGGAGCCCCAGTGTGCCTACCGTATCCGTATGTCTAAATAACACATACTTTTATCATATTTAAAGGGCAGATCTTTCCTGCATGTAAAGAGCATGCAACTGCATCATAGTTTTATCTTTCGTCATTTGTCATCAGAGTCGGTGTGTTTGAGATGAAAGTGAGGAACAGTGCCAGTGAAGGTGATGTTGAGTTTTTATTTTTAGTTTTAAAATTCTTTTGTTTGTAGCATATCGAAACAAGGTTTTATTTATTCATTGTATTGTCGTGATTTTAAATAGGAAATAGGCTATATATATAATTAATACTCATATTCATTTATTTATTTATTTTGTGTATTATCAATGAGGAAAATGCATCAGTGGATAGAAAATTGCTCTATTTTATTAAAGCAAAGTTGTACATCTTATAGGTTTTCCTTGAATGGTTTTCTACCTTCAAAATCCTTTGAGCTCTTTTTTTTCTACATGATTAAACCCACATTTTGCTGTCGTATGATAATTTATAAGGTTACTACAATCCAAGGGTATCAAACTCAAATCTCTTTGAGGGCCAGTTTAATTTTCAGCTATCATCCTGAGGGCCAAGAAATGTACATACCGGGTTTATTGTGTTTACATTATGAAAAAGAAAAGAGATTTGTCTGATATTAAGTAGCTATACGTAAAGTTTATGTAACTTATTAAATTTCAAATGGTAACAAAGTGTAGATACATTGGTCATCAGTTGCTAGGGTTTATTGTACTGTTTTATTTTAGCTAAAAACATGCTGTCCTCCTTGGCGGTCACACTTCACGGGATGATAATTAGATTTGCCATCACGAGGGTCGTTTATGACAATCCCGAGGGCCACATTTGGCCCAGACGGTCAGATTGTAATAGTACTGAGTGATTACCCCAGGAAGAAGAAGAGGGGGAAAGACCCCCTCCCCCGCGCGCGAACCATTAGATACTTGGCCCAGGAGAAAGCGCGTTTTGCCGTCTCAAAGGTCAATACGCATCATGTTATGCGTTGAGACAAACATAAATAAATAAATAAATAAGATTAATAATAATAATAATAATTGAATTTTCATGAAAGTGAGGTATTCAGCAAAATGTAAGTTTATTTTCTATTTTTTATCATATATGCACCGTGAATTCATGCGCATTTAAGAATTTCCCCGATTTATCATTATGCAATAATCTTTATCCATAATTCAGTGAGGTAAAATAAATTGTGAAAAGAAAACCTTTCGAAAATCATGCCATAAAAAATTAATGAAAAAATT
>NC_051387.1:23141799-23146799 GCF_015228065.2 Penaeus monodon
GGTGGTGGTGGGGGATGCATCTCTTGCGTTCGTTGTCTCCTCTTCTCTCTCTTCTTCCTTCCCTCTTATTTGTATATCCTTGCTTCGTATCTTCCACATCCCTCTCCTCCTGGGCTTCAAGAATTCATTGAAGCAGGAGTAGTGGATTTGGCCTCTAGAAGGTTCCTATAAGAAGGCATAGGAGGGCATTTGGCGGTTTCTTTCGTTGTTCTTTTTCTTCTTCCCCCCTTCCTTGTTTTCCTGTTTTGTATTTTCCTCCTTCCTCTCTCCACGATAAGGTTATCTCGTGTTCTCTCTAGGGAATGACCGCTGCTGGGCAGTAGGTTGTCTTTTTCTTCACAGTGTCTGTTGTCCGACTTGATGTGTGCAGTGAGACACTCCATGTCTGCCTCCACTTCTTACCCATACAAATTCTCGTATGCTGTTTCTCTGTTTAACTTTCCTCTCCTACCCTTCGTCCTCTCATCAGTAGTCGAATTGGCGCTGATGTTTACTCCCATAGAATTATACATTGATAAACTGTTATTTTTAAACGATTTATGTGTTATGCCCTTCTCGGTAACATAGTCTCTAAGATTAAGCTTAAATGAGGTGGGGTCAACGCCCTTACTTGGATTTTACCTACTCAGGTGGAAATTTCAGAAGGCATTATTTCTAGGTGGTAAGAATACTACACCAGATATGCTCGAGAGGCCACCGAGGTGTGCGGGTGTATCTCAGAAGCAAGGATGGAGATCTCAGAAAAGCGGCAGCGTCTGGGGGCCCCCCGGATCCAGTCCTGGCCAACACGCCGCAGCTCTTTCTGAGCTCTGCTATACAAGTATGTGAAGGTGCAGGTGCGCTGCTATGTAATCATATATAATGTCTTTTATCAGTTCACGCACGCATGCACGCACGCACGTACACGCACATCACGCACGTACACGCACACACGCACGTACACGCACACACGCACGTACACGCACACACACACGCACACACACAAACACACACACACACACACACACACACACACACACACACACACACACCACACACCACACACCCACACACCACACACACACACACACACACACACACACACACACACACACCACAACACACACACACACACACACACCACACACACACACACACACACACGCCGACACACACACACACACGCCGACACACACACACACACGCCGACACACACACACACACGCCGACACACACCACACACACACACACACACACACACACACACACACACACACACACACACACACACACACACACACACACACACACACAGTAATTTCCCTGTACCTGACAACATTGTTTCTAATTTTCATGTTTTGTTTCAGGAACTTCTTACTCTGTTTGTTTGACCCCAAAATCATGAAAGAAGATGAACTGTGGCTAGCAGGTAATGAACGTTCTTTTCTGTAATTCTTGTAATTGTGCATGTGAGAGAGGGGGGGAGAGGAGAGAGAGGGGGGGGAGGAGAGAGGAGAGAGAGGGGGGGAGAGGAGGAGAGAGAGGGGGGGAGAGGAGAGAGAGAGGGGGGGGAGAGGAGAGAGGAGAGGGGGGGGGGAGGAGGAGAAGGGGAGGGGAGGGGGGGGAGAGGGAAGAGAGAGGGGAAGAGGGGGGGGAGGGAGAGAGAGGGGGAGAGGGGAGAGAGGGGGGGAGAGAGAGAGAGGGGGGGAGGGAGAGGAGGAGAGAGGGGAGAGGGAAGAGAGGGGGGAGGAGAGAGAGAGGGGGGGAGAGGAGGAGAGAGAGAGAGAGGGGGGGAGGGGAGAGAGGAGGGGAGGAGAGGAGAGAGAGGGGAGGGGGGGGGGAGAGAGAGGAGGGGGAGAGATAGAGGTCGGGGGGGAGAGAGAGGAGGGGGAAGAGAGAGGGGAGGGGGGTGAGAGAGAAGAGAGAGGGGAGGGGGGGAGAGGGAGGGGAGGAGGAGAGGGGAAGAGAGGGGGGGAGAGAGGAGAGAGAGAGAGGGGGGTGAGAGAGGAGAGAGAGAGAGGGGGGTGAGAGAGGAGAGAGGGGAAAGGGGAGGGGGGGTGGAAAAGGGGGGAGAGGGGAGAGAGGGGGCGGGTGAGGAGAGAGGAGAGAGGGGAGAGGGGGGTGAGAGAGGAGAGAGAGGGGGGAGAGAGGAGAGGGGAAAAGAGGGGGGGGAGGAGAGGAAAGGGGGGAGGGGGAGAGGGGGGGGAGAGAGGAGAGGGGAGAGAGGGGGGGAGAGAGGAGAGAGAGGAGAGGAGAGAGAGGGGGAGGAGAGAGGGGGGAGAGGGAGAGAGAGGGGGAGAGGAAGAGAGAGAGAGAGAGGGGAGAGAGAGGGGAGGAAGGGAGAGGAGAGGAAGAGAGAGAGGGGGGAGAAGGAGAAGAGGGGGAGGGAGAGGGGAGAGAGAGAGGGGGGGGAGAGAAAGAGAGAGGGGGGAGAGAGAGAGGGGGAGGGGGAGAGAGGAGGGAGAGGGGGGGAGAGGAGAGGTAGAGAGGGAGAAGGAGAGAGAGGGGAGGGAGAGAGAGGAGGAGAAAGAGGGGGAGGGAGAGAGAGGGGGGGAAGAGAGGAGAGAGAGGGAGGAGAGGGAAAAGAGGGGGGGAAGAGGGGAAGGAGGAGAGAGGAGAGAGGGGTGAGAGAGAAGAGGGGGAGAGGAGAGAGAGAGGGGAGGAGAGAGAGAGAGAGAGAGAGAGGAGAAGAGAGAGAGGGGAGAAGAAGAGAGGAGAGAGGAGAGAGGGGAGAGGAGAGGAGAGAGGAGAGAGGGGAGAGAGAGAGGGGGAGAGAGGAGAGAGAGAGGGGGGGAGAGAGAGAGAAGAGAGGAGAGAGAGAGGAGAGAGAGAGAGGGAGGAAAGGAGAGAAAAATGGAAGAAGAGAGAGATGAAGAGAGAGGGAGAAGAGAGGAGAGAGAAGGGAGAGAGAGGAGAGAGGGGAGAGGAGAGAGGAGGGAGAGAGAGAGAGAGAGGAGAGAGGAGAGAGAGAGAGAGGAAAAGGAGGGGGAGAGAGAAGAGAAAAAAGGGGAGAGGAGAAGAGGAGGGAGAGGGAGAAGGAGAAGAGAAGAGGAGAGGAGAGAGAGAGGAGATGAGAAAGGAGAGAGAGAGGGAGAGGAGGGAGAGAGGAAAGGAGAGGAGGGAAGAAGGAGAGAGAGAGAGAAAAGGAAGAAGGAGAGAAGGGGAGAGGAGGAGAGAGGGGAGGGGAGGAAGGGAAAGGAGAGAGAAAAAGGGAGGGAGAGATGGAGAAATGAGGAGAGAGAGGGAGGAGAGAGAGAGAGGGAGAGGAGAGAGAGAGAGGAGGAGAGAGAGAGGAGAGAGAGAGAGAGGGGAGGGAGGAGAGAGATGCGGGAGAGAGGAGAAAGGAGAGAGAGAGGAGAGAGGGAGGAAGGGAAGAGAGAAGGGAGAGAGAGAGGAGAAGGGAGAATGAGAGAGAGAAGGAGGGAATAAGAGAGAGAGAGCGAGGGGAAGGAGAGAGGAGATAGAGAGGGAGAAGAGATGAGAGAGAGAGAGAGAGGAGAAGAGAGAGGAGAGAGGAGAAAGAGAGAGAGAAGTTGAAAGGGGAACAAGTATAGAGTTTTGGAAGAAATAGAATGGAGATGAGGAGAAGGAGAGAAAGAAAGGGGGAGGAGAGAAAAGGAGAGAAGAGATGTGAGATGCAGAACGGAAGAAGAGTGGAGTAGGAAAGAGGGAAGGGAGAGGGAAAAGAGGCGAGAAGAGAGAGGAAAGACTAAGAAAGGGAAGGTAGAAAGTAAATCAAAGGGAAGATCGAAGAGAAGGATAACTAAATGAGAGAAAAAAAGGAGAGAACGTGAGGGAGAAAGAATGAAAGAGATTAGGAGGAGACAAATGGGGGTGGGAGACGAGAGAAGAGAAGAAAGCAGGAGAGAGATATATAAAAGCAAAGGCTTAAGGAAACATCAAGCGGTACAATGAGAAGAAGGGATGAAAAAAATCAGAGGGGGAATCTGTCAATTAAGGGAGGATGGAGAGCGATGAGAAAAGGGAAAAGGAAGAGGGAGGAGCAAAGAGAAGGAGAAATGAAATTGATACACGGAGAGCTACAAGAGCCAATAGAAGGACTCAATTGGGAGTGAAAGGAGAAGAGATGGAGGAAAAGAATAAAAGATAATAAAAAAAGTGAAGCAACAAAATATTTAAGGGAGGGGGTATAAGAAACAATGAGTAAAACATTTTGAGAAACTGTTACATATTAAGGGGTGATTAGGGGAGAGTATGACAATTCTGGTTTTCTAGAAGAAACAGTGTGGAGATTCATGGGAGGAAAAGTAGAATAATTCTCTTAGTATATGTACCATTCGGAAATTTGAATTGGCAATTAAACATCGTATTATCATAGAAATATCTAGAATTTGTGTATCCTGATGTGGATTGTGGTGTTGCTTTTTAGTAGTGTGGTTGGGGTGATTTATTCTGTGTCGTAAAGTGATTCGTATATATGTATTTTTTTTTTTTTTTTTTTTTTTAATCATATTTATTTATGTATGTATGTTTATAAACACACGGTATATTTTTGATCGTGTATGGCAGTACAAAGAAACTGACAAGAATTTTATTATAGCAACTTAATGCTAGAACACATAACTCCTTCTGGAGTTTGGTCCTCGTTTTATGATCTGCCCATCAGAGTTATAGATGCAATCTGTCAATTTTAAACAGCAATATTACCGTATATCATACAAAATGTGCAAAGCGTCCTTATAAGTAAACATTTTCTTATAGGCGTTTTTTGTACTAATGAAACTACTGGGCTATGGGATAAACACAATATCACGTGGTTTGGTATCTATCTGTTCACATTTTCAAGGTGCGTGGCATGGTAGAGCGAGTGATGACACATACTGGTGATTCTAAAGGAGTCAGTGTTGATTTTCTGCAAGGAGAGAAGGGAGACTATCAACCCATCTTCCTCCCTTCCCTCGGAGCATCTGTCCCTTCACCACAGCAGCCCTTACATCAGTCCCACCTCCCAGGACTCACATCTGGGCAGTTACGTAATTTTAAGGGTAAGTATTTGTGAG
>NC_051387.1:23156799-23169299 GCF_015228065.2 Penaeus monodon
ACAGGGCGACAGTTTGGTTACGCAGGTGAGTAAATATAGCTCTGAAGAAGCATTGACTTGTTAAGGTTAACAGTCACTAATACTAATGATGTTGCTTCAAAGTTGATATGATACAATCCTAAATCAAAGAGGCAAGATTCTCAATACTTTTTATGAAGTTGCATTTCAAATCTATACTTTATGTATGTATGTATATAAACACACGGTATATTTTTGAGCGTGTATGGCAGTACAAAGAAACTGACAAGAATTTTATTATAACAACTTAATGCTAGAACACATAATTCCTTCTGGAGTTTGGTCCTCGTTTTATGATCTGCCCATCAGAGTTATAGATGCAGTCTGTCAATTTTAAACAGCAATATTACCGTATATCATACAAAATGTGCAAAGCGTCCTTCACTTTTCTATAAACTGTATGCAATTAACGAGTAGGAGGAAGACTTCAGATTAAACTTTCCTTAT
The DNA here is from genome assembly GCF_015228065.2 of Penaeus monodon. Lineage (NCBI taxonomy): Eukaryota > Metazoa > Arthropoda > Malacostraca > Decapoda > Penaeidae > Penaeus > Penaeus monodon. The sequence goes on from NC_051387.1 coordinate 23,157,265, forward strand.
CTGTAGAATAAATAGAAGCTGGAGAAAAATCAAGTTATATGTATGTATGGAATAATATCTAAAGTATTCTCCTATAGGCGATTTTTGTACTAATGAAATTGCTGGGGTATAAGATATCTAAAATATCACAATATGTGTAAGCCATTAAACAATAGACCACTTGGCTCCAAGTCGAGCTAAGAACCAACGACTCAGCGAGGGCTTAGATGATAATTTTATCTGACATCTCAGTTTGTGCCCAGCGCTAGACGTGACGAGGTCGTCACCGCATCTGGTCCCACCAAGGCTGTTTTGCCGGACACACGGCCAGAGCTCAACTTCACCCAATGACATCGTAGTGTGTTCCCTTTACATATGTTGTGAGTCGTAAGATCGTTGACTACCATTACTATTCACCAACAGTCTTTTACATTCTGGTGGCAGGGTGGTTGTTGCATCCTTTTGTCTCGCAGCACAGTCTCCGAAATTCGCTCGGCCATGCTTCCACAAGCGATCATGTCCAGTTCCATCGATAGCAGAGGTAACCCCTAGTCCTACCACAAGGGCCAGATGTTCCAAAGGCCTACCCAGATAGCTCGCCTGAGGTTAAGCCTCGGGCGGTCGCTCCGGTTGTACGCCCCGCCGACGCTGCCCCAAATAAAGGGGGTCGGCAGACTGTGCCCCCCCCCCCCCCGTCCGCCTGTGGGGTTCCCTAGGGCTTTGCCCCACAAGCATCATGGTGAGCTGGCGCCTGCTGGGGCGCAAGCTCCTAAACCAGATATCTCGGTCAGACCTAAGGAGCAACGCCAAAACAGCCACCATAAAATCCCCCCGGGGAGGTTCCTCACACCTCTCCTGCTCAACCACCACCATCCCCTGTCATTAAAAATCAAAGAGCTGTCACAGAGACGATGAAGGATGGGACCGCCTCATGGACGGCACTGTAGTAGACCGCACTTTCTATGACATTCGATTGTTTGCTGAAAATACTGAAAAATACACTTACTCAGGAAGAGAAGAAATTGAGCAAGAAATAAAAAAGAACCGCATCAAGTGGCTCATGACCAAAGCAGAACATCATAACATGGTTCTAGCTCAAAAAATACATGCACACCTCTTGGAAGGTAACGTGCACATTGACAACACCATGATCGAACACTACGACAACATACGCAAAGTACCCAACGGACACCTCATAGACGACACAACATAAAACAAGTAACAAACACTACATTCACGCCTCACCACCATACAACACGTCTTACACTGGAAAACACGAAAAAACAAACTATGCAACACCTACAGAAAACACGACCCATATATCCTCTTAAACAGCCATGGACTCAATATCGCTAATCCACTAAAGATCTACACATACAGTCTGGTCACAAGAACAAAGCGATGGCGTAGCTATAGCGATTGAAAACACATAAACACACCACAAGGACCCATCATACTGCCAACACTATACCTACCCCCACGTAGACCATACATACCAGAACCCGACATCCTGCAGCTCCTGAGGCATAATAAACCAATATATATCATAGGAGACGTTAATGCAAACCACCCACTATTTGGCTACAATCACACCAACAACAGACTGACACACCTCGGTCCACATACATACGACAAGGCAGACTGACACACCTCGGTCCACATACACCAACATACATTACCCATAACACAGCAACAACACTTGACATAGTCCTTGCAAACCACAGAGCACACCTACACCACCATATAACAACAGACAATATCACATGCAGCGACCACCTCCCGGTCATCCTAACACTGTCAACAAACCTTATCATGATCGCAACACAACCTCGAGAATCTTTCAAACATGCAAACTGGAACAGCTTCAAACAAGCACTTGAAGACACACAAGTAATTGATCTCGAGGGGCAACCTACACACACAATAAACACCCACCTTGAACAGTGGTACACAGACATATCAATCCCTCACTATACAGAGAAACACATCGTCTGAAATTACTTAAAATAACTTACACGACCTTTCAGTAACACGCGGCTGAGACGCACAATTACGCACACAATACAGAGAACTCCAAACGCAAATAACACACGAAAATAAAGTAATGAATAAGCAACGCTGAGAAGCACTAGCACAGAGACTATGTCAAAGTACCAAAGACCCCAAGAAATTTTGGAGCTCCTTCAAAATGCTCATGGAGCCGAACAAACAGACCACCACATACCTGTATAACGCACTCAGACAGAAGGTCGACTCAGTGGAGGAGATGGAGCTTCTCCACAGAGAATTCTGGCAACAGAATTTCCAATTCTCCCCCACCGAGAACGCCCGATTTGACCACACCACAGAGACCAAGGTAACACACTACCTACACCAACACAGAAACACAGTTCTCCCAGAAAACATCATTAGACTAAACAATTTCACAGAGGACAGTCCCCTCTCCACACCTTTCCCACCAGAAGAAATAATTAACACCATCAAACACACCAAAAACATAACACCAGGAGCAAGCAACATAAACAAAACAATCATAGAACATCTGCCACCCATAATGATCCGCAGGTTACGCCATATCTTTAATGTGGCATTGGCTACAGGACATTTCCCCGACAAATTTGAACACGCCACCATCACCCTTATTCCGAAGTCGGGGAAGTCAGCACAAAAGGTGGAGAATTATCGTCCCATCTCATTGCTGGAAGTTCCCGGGAAATTGCTAGAGAGACTAATCACACGCAGACTCACTACACACCTCGAAAACAACAACATACAAACAGTAGGCAATACGGCTTTCGCCCACACAGGGGGTCCGAGAGCGTTATCGCCCTCGCTTACGAGGAGATTGCTCTCGGTCTCGCTAACAAGCACCAGATCAACATTATTCTACGAGACGTCAGCAAGGCCTTTGATAAGGTCTGGCATGACGGTCTCAAATACAAATTAACACAACTACAACTCCCTACACATCTCACACTCCTCCTCTGCAGCTTCCTGGACCACAGGACTGCCACAATACGCCTGGGCTCACACCTGGGTGCCCCCTCCACCTCAGAAGTGGAGTACCACAGGGAAGGGTTCTTTCACCAACCCTGTATATCCTGTATACAGCCAATCTGCCACAACCTACACCTTACAGCAACTATATTTCTTACGCAGACGATATCACAACTTTGAGCACCATTGGAAAATACAAACAAATTCAAACTCATGCACATAGAACGCAAAACATAACACCTCCTCCTATGTGCGTACCCATATTACACTTGAGCTAAATCATCCCGCCATATTTCCATGTTTAAGGCTATGAAAATAAATAAAAATAAATAAAACCAGAGGTCACCCTCAGAATCCCCAAAGTATTGGCTAATCCACCCGCACAGCACTTAAAACATCAAAAACAAAGTGAGCAACCATCGGCTCTGCCAGATCCTGTGCGTACAGCGCGGATTAGCCAATCACGGGGGAGAGAGGGCTGGCCACCTTGATGCCTCTCGAAGGTATAAGGATAAGTCTGATATGCGAACATGTCGGCCTCTCATCCGAAGGGTCAGCGGTTCGCGCCCCGCCCAGGCGCGAGAAGTTGCAACTGTAGCCTGGAGGTTACTGCTGTGGCTGGGCACCACGGCGGGTAAGGACTAGGTTCAGCCGAGTCAGCACCAGCTGACACACGTGAGCGAGTCGGCATTAGTCGACACAGGCCGGGCTCCCCTCATGGGCATAGCCCTGGCGAGGCTAAGCTTCGCATATCGGACTTATCCTTACCACGGCTCGTCACTTTGCCCGCCTCGGCCCGCCTAGTGGTCGTGGGATCAGCACTGACGAACTATAAACGGAGAGATTTCAAGGACTGAACATCTTTACAGACTTGCTACGGACTCTGACTCGATTGCCTGTGATTGAATGTGTCTGCATAAGGCAGACACTCGAGTCAGAGGACGAGCAGGAGGAAGATGTTCTACGGAAACAGGGAGAAAAAAAATACTCCTAATAAATAAATAAATAAATATAGCCTTTTATTGTTATTGTTTTGTTCTTGTTACACTACACCCCTAACCATAACCAGCCTCCATTTATGCCAATAGTTTGTAAATATTTACAGTCACTTTGTTACTTTGTTTTTCGTTCGTTTCTTTTGCACCTTTTCTCTAACGTTTACTGTTTTTTTTATTGTTTGTTGTTTTACTGTTTTGTTGCTATCACCCTTATCACCATTATATTATTTTATGCAATTTATTTATTTATTTATTTTATGCTCTCCTTTCGTCCCCTCCCTCTTTGGAAAGTCAGACCCAGTTGTCACATCAATCAATTCCCATACAGATGAAAACTTGTACACTTGATCCGGTTCCATAGCACGATATCCAGTTATGCCATTACTTTATACCACCCATTTCACCATTTCATCATCATCCTCTACCTCCTCTACTTCCTTAGTGCTTTTCCCCTTCATCATTCATTTTGTTCGCCATGTAATGTCTATGTTTCTGTTACATCTAAATAAAAACACAATATAAAAGTACATAAAATAAATCAACTAAAAAGTAAAAAAAAAAAAAAAATCTAGTTCACTTCTTCAACCGTAAAAGTAAAAATAAAATACAAAATAACAAAAATAAAATCCATAAAAAGTACTTACTTGTTTTTGTTCTTGTTCTTGTTCAAATATTAAATTAAACAAAAATAATTAAAAAATAAATAAATAGATAAAAAAATAATAAAAATAAAAATAAAACAAAATTTTTCTTGTTCTTCTTTAAATATTAATAACAATAATAATAATTCCTGTTCATTTGCCTCCTTCCTCCCCAAATGATGTTAACAGAAGCAAAGGATGACATGCAAGGGGTGTCGCCCCCCTTCTATTAATCTACTACTCCCTTCACTTTCACCACTTTACCTTCCCCCCCCCTCTATTATTCACCTCTTTATTTTATTGTTTCCATTGTTGAGTTATGATGTATTATTCAGCAACGATGGTGATGTTAATGAGGATATTATTGCACCTAGTGCTAGATTAAATGTATTTGCGTCTCTGTACGCATATCTATCTATATATTTATTTACCTATCTATCTATCTATCTATATATATATACACACATATATGCATATAATCTATCTATCTATCTATCTATCTATCTATCCGACGGGGGCGCATGACCGCATCCACCCTTCGCTTCCAGCCACGAGGATCCCTCGAGGCGAGTCTCCAGGCAGGCACACGGCCCATCTCTAATTCCTCGCGACAGGTCTCGTCGAGCTGCCCAAGCCATGATCTCCTAGGTCGTCCCACAGGTCTCCTCCACCCTGGGTTGTCTCGCAGGGAGACAACCTGATGGGCAGGGTCGTCCATAGGGAAGCGAGCTAGGTGGCCATATAGCCTGAGTTGGCGATCCCGTATTATGCAAGTAACAGGTCCCATGCCAGTCTCACGGTGTAACCGCCGGTTAGACACGTGGTCCTGCCAACTGTACCCCTTGATCCGGCGAAGGGACTTGTTACAAAAGGCATCAAGGCGAGACTCCAAGACACTGGATAGCGTCCAGGTTTCACTTCCATAGAGCAAAACTTGAAGCCTTGAAGACACGCAGCTTGGTCCTTCTGCATAGGTACCGATACCTCCAAACGTCTTGTTGATCGAGTTCATGGCTCCTGTTGCCAGACCAATCCGTCTACTGACTTCCTGGTCTGACAACCCAGAGATATGGACTATGCTACCAAGGTATGTAAAACTTTCTGTGACTTCAACGTCCTCGCCGCAAGCATGGATCGACTGAACGGGTTCCCTAACAGGCCCCCAAAGTCCTGAATCTTGGTCTTGGTCCAGGAGACCTCTAGGCCTAGGGGCTTCGCCTCATTGCTAAATGCATCAAGAGCCGCCACAAGAGACTCCAAGGACTCAGATAGGATGGCAACATCGTCGGCAAAGTCAAGGTCTGAGACCTTAATATTGCCTAGTGTTGCTCCACACTGACTTTGGCTAGTAGCTCTGCCCATCATCCAGTCCATACAAGTGTTGAAAAGTGTTGGTGCAAGGACACAGCCTTGCCTCACCCCTGAATTAACAGGGAAGAAGTTCGACATACCCCCACCACACTTTACAGCACTTTCAGTACCAGTATAAAGGCTTGCTATCAGGCCAATAATCTGTGTCGGAATTCCCCTGAGCCTCAGGATCTCCCATAGCGATTCCCGATGCATCGAGTCAAACGCCTTCTTGAGGTCGATGTAAGCTGCGAGCAACCCACGACCAAACTCGCGACGGCGTTCCACAATTACTCGAAGCGCTAGTATACGGTCTATTGTGGACTTGCCAAGAGTAAATCCAGACTGCTCCGGTCTCTGGTGCCTCAGTAGGTGGTTGCGGATCCGTTTCAGAAGAATGTGGGCGAGAACCTTGCCTGGTATGCTGAGCAGTGTAATGCCACAGTAGTTGCTATAATCCCAATGATCCCCTTTCCCCTTCCAGAGTGGGATGACCACGCTCCTCAGCAGGTCAGGGGGAATGGTACCAAACTGCCAAATGGCAGTCAGGACTGTATGCAGGCCCCGAGCCGTCCTGCCTGTGCCCCGGCACAGGCAGGACGAGTAACTCTCGTCCCAATCCTGTACCCCGACATTTGCCCTCCCAGCGGGACCCACAGCCCGCTTTACTTGCTGGGTGGGAGGGACAACACCCCTCCCCCCAGCATTTCCATTTATTAAGGACGTTGCCCCATTACCCCAGGGTGGCTAGGGGGCAGGAGTTGGTACGAAGCCAGAGCGTGTCCACACGCCGGTGGGCCATAACTCCATACCTCTGGGGCCTCCTGCTGCTCCGAGATCCCCCACAGATTTAGCCTGGGACCGCAAGGTGCCCAGTTACCCATGGGTGGCCACGAGGAAGCACTGCAGAAGTCTTGATGATGGAGAGGCTGTGACCTGGCAGGGGAGACTTATGCAAAAGCTGCTCCCTTTTTCGCACTGAGCTAGCCAGGGGTGGAAGCTGCAAGCGAGAAGGCATGCAAGCACTTAACACTATCTAGGCTACCACACCATTGCTTCACATCACCATGCGCGTGAAGCACCCACCCACCCATATATATATATATATATTTATATATATATATATATATATATATATATATATATATATATATATATATATATATATATATATATATATATATATCTGTGTGTGTGTGTGTGTGTATGTGTGTGTGTGTGTGTGTGTGTGTGTGGGGGTGTGTGTGTGATTTCTTTTCATTTTCCCGTAGTATGGAGATTTGTAATGTGATATAATATAAGATATTCTACGTCTATGACCATATTGTGATCCTAAGAAATATCTTTCAATACACATTTCATTGTAATGCACAGGTAACAATAGTCATTATAGTTTTTATTATATTATTTATGTTTTAGCCTTGGGCAAATTTATGCCTCCAAGAGTATTCCATGACGAATGAGATACGGGGAGTATATCAGACAGATTCATGTTTTGTTTGCAGAATGTGTTTGAATGGTCATCAACATAATCAGCTTACTTCTTGTATACGCATAACTGAACTCACGTATCTTTTTTAAATTTGATTAATATGAATTAATAAAAGTAACATTTTCAAAATATAAAGAGTGTGACGTCCGAAACCGATGTCGATAGACGAAGGAAAAAGTATGATGGTAGGCGTTTAGGGCCCGCGCATTTTCAACTGAATTCGGTAGTTCTAAATAGTTTTATTTGTAATTTTAAGATGTTGATAACGAAGAACTTGTATATACTGCTATTTCCTATTTTAATATAAGTAAAACAAGTGGTTGATAATTAAGTAACACCTAAACGGAGCTTAAAAAAGAAAAGAAAAGAAATAAAAACAGGAATAACAAGCAAATCGAACAACTCTACGTGTATGATCTAGTTCCCCGACTATATATAGCAGTCGGACTGACGATATCCGACACGGCACCGGAGGACCTGCTGCGGAAACGGTCACCTTAGAATGCTGTGGGAAGGACATCACCGGAAGATCACCAGAAGCCTGCGGACCAGGATATTCGTCAGAGCAGGTATTAAGCCGTCCCGTGATATAGTGGAAGAGGAAGTCGCCTGCTATGATGCCCGTAGATCCAGTGAAGGACCAGGAACTTGCCAGCGCAGTTACCAGTTGCCCCAGGATGCTGTGGAAGGACGCCGCCTGCCTGGACGCCTGCAGATCCAGTCAAACTCTAGGAGCTCGTCAGCGCAGGTATCAGCCGTCCTGAGATGCCGAAGAGGATGCCTCTTGCCCGGACGCCCGTAGATCCAGATAAAGATTACGAGGATGTGAGGACGAACATGCAGCCAAGAAGGACCTGTGGACGAGGACGTGTGGACGAGGACACCGCCGAGTTAGACCTAGACAAGGAAGTCTAGACAAATCCGAAGTCAAGGAGGACCTGTGCAAGACCTTCGAGGACGTGTGGACGTCGAGGACGGCTAGATTACACCAAGGACCAGGAAGAAGATGACAAGGACGAGAAACTACGAAGATGCACCAAAGACAACGCACACGAGAACGAGATGACCAGCAAATCAGGATCAGCCAAAGTTGGGTCATCCCTTGTGGCCAATCTAAGGCCCTTCGAGGGCGAGGCGTAAGTGAGCAATATGGCGTGTAAATAAGCACAATTTGTGTAAGCGATTTGACAGTACACCACGTGGCTGGTTGCCACTTGGCTCTAAGTCGAGTTAAGTACCAACAACTCAGTGAGGGCTTAGATGACGATTTTATTTGATCTTGTATGACCTCTCAGTTCGTGCCCAGTGCTCGACGTGACCAGGTCGTCACTCCTCTGGTCTCACCTGTTTGGCAGGACACGCGACCCCGCACCCAGTGCTTACCCAAAGACATCGTCTCGTGTGATCTCTTACTGTTCCGTAATAAAGAGTCAAGCTGTTATAACCACTATCATTGCCAACCAATCATAACCATTGTTTAGAGGCACTCACAGCCTTTTACAGAGAGAGAGAGAGAGAGAGAGAGAGAGAGAGAGAGAGAGAGAGAGAGAGAGAGAGAGAGAGAGAGAGAGAGAGAGAGAGAGAGAGAGATTGATAGATAGATAGTAGATAATAGATAGAGAATGAGTGATAGAGAGAGAGAGGGTGTGAGAATGATAGAGAGAGACAGAGACAGAGAAAGAGGGAGAGGGAAAGAAAGAGGGAGGGAGAGAGAGAGAGAAAAAGAGGGAGGGAGAGAGAGAGAGAGAGAGGGAGAGAGAGAGAGAGAGAGAGAGAGAGAGAGAGAGAGAGAGAGAGAGAGAAGAGAGAGAGAGAGAGAGAGAGAGAGGGGGGTAAAACGGTTAAAGGGTTTAGTTTGATTCCATTTGTTACAATGGATATCCTTGGTGTGACATACTGTCTGTTTCCTTTTGCTTCTAAATAACCCCCTGTGTGCAAGGAATGGCCGGGGTTACCATCCACTGTTTTATACAGTGGTATCTTTTCAAGTACACTATCATATTCATGGAAGTAATTTACAGAATATTCAAAAAAAATATAGATCATACTATTCGTGAAGTACAATAAAATGAATATATAAATAACACATTTTACAAAATCTGTCATGAAAAATATCACTATCTATTACAGGCGAAGGAACTGTACTTTTGAATAATTTCTTGAAGTTTACCATATTCACTGAAATCATTAATGAAAATAATTAATGATAGTATATATGGTTTCATGCTCATCCCTATATCGATATTCTTCAATTAGTGGGCATAGCAGTACATAATATTCAAGGGTGAGAGCATATGGTTGCCTGCACACCTTACATTCAGCGTTCTCAGCTCTATGGGAGATACTACATTCCCAATAATATTTATACCCCAACTGTAACCTTGTTGTCACCACATCCATTTTTCCTGTTGCTTTATTAGTTATTCCGTAAATATATTTCGGCTTTAACATTTCATTAGGCTCAGATATTGATCTGCTAATTCCTATTTATGCGTCACATTCATTGTCAGCCTTAAAAGAGAGTGTTTGCTTTAACATGCTGTGAATATGGCTAGGTGTTACGCCTATATCATACTCAATAAGGGTTTGTTGGGCTGATGACTTTGATAAGTTATCAGCCACATCATGGAGCTTGATGTCGATGTTAGATGGTATCCAAAGCAATTTACTGTTAACGCCATTACCCTTACGATGAAGTCTATTTAGTCTGTGTCTTGCTGTATAAACAAGCCCCGTGGCATCACTTTAAAAGAGTTTAGTGCACATCAATGAAGAAAGGGAGTCAATTACAATAAGTGTATTTATTTCTATTTGATCGGCTGCTTTAAGAGCAACGAGTAAAGCAAATAGCTCAGCCTGAAGAATCGATGCCCAGCTGTTGAGTCTGACGCCAACTTTATGAATTTGCCCATTGTCATTGTTTATAACAGCAGCACAGCCTGACATACCCTCCTGAGGTATTACCGAACCGTCAGTTTATATCACCTGCTTGATAGAGCAAGTTTTTGCCTTAATTTTTAGGAATACATTATTTTCAATTACATTCTTGGGGGAACATTTGCTTTGATCGTATCAAAGTATCTATGGTGGCACAAAATGTTTGTGTTTAATGCCTTCAGAAAAGTCATTCATACCATACTTACTAATATATGTGCATATCTTTTTAACCCAAGCAGATTTATGTCTCCCGATATAAAAGAATGTTTGTAGAGCTTCTTTAGCTTGATTGTCATTTGATGATCTTAATAATATTTAAGCTTTCAAACAATTAATTTCGATTATCCTTTGCTGGATACTCGGTATTCCCAGCCCTTTCCTCATATTCAACACCATTGTTGCTCTCGTACAGCTAATTATAATTCTTATGGCTATATTTTGTATGATTTCTAACACTCTAATTTATCTACTTGAATGATTAATACTGTAGCAACATAATCCGTCAGTGATCGTATATTTGCAGTGTACTTTAACCTTACAATTATAATATTTGCTCCAGACGTAACATTGTTGCCAGCAACCGGCCTCAAAGCAGCCAGTCTACTCTTGCATTTCTGATTTAAGCATTCAACATGTTCTGGCTTAAAAGGAACCATTACTCCTAGATATTAGTAGGTCTCAACCTGTTCAATAGCTAATATCTTGTTTCTATTACTTTTTTTCCCTTCATCTTCTTGCTTTAATCCCTAGTCGGGGTCGCCGGTGCGGATTTTCTTCCTCCACTCTTTGTATCCGCAGCTTCATTACGGTTTGGCACGTTTTTATGACCGGATACCCTTCCTGCCGTCAACCCTCCCCATTCATCGGGGTTGAATTGGGACCGGCACGGAACATGCCACTGGACTGTGGACTCCCATGACGGTAGGCAATCGAGGTGAAGTTCCTTGCCCAGGGGAACAACGCGCCAGCTGGTGACTCGAACCCTCGAACTCAGATTGCCGTCGTGACAGTCTTTAGTCCGATGCTCTAACCACTCGGCTACCACGGCCCCCCTTGTTTCTATCTTTACTGTTATGACTATATAGTTTCATTCTCTCTGTGAAGACAACTAATCCTAGTTCATTAAATATAGAAGACACAACTATTAATGCACTCCCCATTTGTCATAGCCTTTTGTCTGAATGAGAAGATCATCAGCATTAATGTTTGACAGATGTACTCATTATCACATTGAACAAAAAAGGGCTTAATACTCCGCCTTGAGGTGTACCTAGTATCATGTCTTTCTGTTCGCTTATGCACCCCTGAAAAAGTACACCTGATTTTCTATTTTGAAAATATCCACTAATCCATCTGAAGAGATATCCTCCTATTCCCATCTTAGCCAATTCGTGCAAGATGATATGACGATTGGCAATATCAAATGCTGATTTAAGATCCAGAAAGAATGTGAAACTGTTGCCCCTAAGAGTTGTGAGAAAGGTCGTAATGCAATCTTAGACACTCTTTCCTGGTAAAAATCCATGAAGATTACTCGATGGTAGGTTTCTAATCTATATGTAAGTGAATTTAATATCATCTTTTCAAAAAATTTGCAAAAACAACTGGTGAGGGAGATCGGTCTATAATTGGTCAAACTGT
>NC_051387.1:23173132-23175632 GCF_015228065.2 Penaeus monodon
TTGGACGAACCATTTGTGCTTCAGTCTTTATTGCTGAAATCGATGTGAAATGCAAACCGCATCGTCAGACTTTGCCCGGGAGAAGCATTGTTCTGGGCAACTTCAATGCGGTATCCGGCTAGATCGAGCTTGCTATGAGATGTCTGTCAGCCACCCATGGTTCGGGAGCTGATCACAGCAGCGAGAACAGCCCTTCCCCGGGGGACTTTGCTTGGTCCCAGAGAATAGGATCTTTGGCTCCTGGTATCAGTGTTCCAACCCACATTGCTAGACATGGTATAGTGATACGGGTACAGTGGCCAAGGAGATCGACCACATTTTTGTTAGCACGGATGGAGGATCCCCCAGAACTACAGGTTTACCAGAGTGCAGATTTCTGTGGCACTGACCATAGGATGTTGTGCCATCCTCGGGTCCATTTCAAAACTCCCTGTCCCTCCAGTGGCCACTCTAAGGGTGTTTCACTTGGACAGACTAAAGGAGGAGTGTGCCCTGGGTTCACTATGGCAGTCTCTGACTGATTCACAGAACTACAACCGACGACCCAGTTGCTATGTGGGAGTTCTTCAAGCACGAAACATTTGAAGCAGTCCAGGAGTCCATTGGGCGTATGCCCGAGGCAAGGCAGGAAACCCATCTCCCTGGAGGCACTGGAGCCACTGAATGTGTCGCAGGGCTCGGCTGAATGGTAGCCAGGTCTTGCGTCGCTCCTTGGTGTGTAGGGCTCGGACACTGCTGAGAAGGGACAAGGAACAGTTCATCAGGAATCTTGCTGAGGAGGGTTGAAGGGCCCATTTCTTGGTAAATGACCTTCGCCCTGCCTACCAAGCCCTTAAAAAAACTGAACTCTAAGCCTCCTTGCAGATGACTGCAATCCAACGGTAGATGGACGGATATCTCAGATCATCTTGGGTTTGTGAATTTGGGGTTTGAGTATTTTGAACAGTTGTACCAGGTAGACCCTCCAACAGTTAGCTTGGATGCAAGTGATGTCAAATACCTGTGCTGGATCCACCCCTCAGCGAGGAACCTCCTATCCTAAATGGAGGTTAGGATGGCAATTTCCAAGCTGAAGTGTGGGAAAGCCGGAGGCATATGTGTACCCCTGCTTGCATGCAGTCTTTGACTGCCATCTGGCAGTCTGGTACCCTACCTTCCCCTTGACCTGTTGAGGGGGTGGTCATCCCTCTCTGGCAGGGGAAAGGGGGTCAATGGGACTGTAGCAAAATACCGTGGCATTACAGTGTTCAGCATACCAGGCAAAGTTTTCACCCACATTCTTCTGAAACAGATCCACAACCACCTACTAAAGCACCAGATGCTGGAGCAATCTGGATTCACTCCTGGCAAGTCCACAATAGATCCACAATAGTATTTTAGCGCTTGAGTAATTGAGTAACGCCGTCGTGAGTTGCTTGCAGCCTACATCGACCTCAAGAAGGCGCTTGACTTGGTGCATCGAGAATTGCTATGGGAGAATCCCGAGACTCGGAAATTCTGACACAGATTATTGGCCTAATAGCAAGCCTATTTTACCGTTTCTGAAAAGTGCTGTAAAGTGTGGTGGGGGCTGTCAAAATTTTCCCTGTTAAATTTAGAGGGGAAAGCAAGGCTGTGTCCTTGCACCAGCACTTTCAACACTGTATGGACTGGATATTGAGCTATTACCTAAAGTCATTGTGGAGCAACACTGAGCAATATCAAGGTCTCAGACCTTGACTTTGCCAATGATGCTGCCATCCTATCTGAGTCCCTGGAGTCACTGGAGGTGGCTCTTGATGCATTTAACAATGAGGCATAACCCTTGGGCCTTGAGGTCTCCATGGCCAAGACCCAAGATTCAAGACTTTGGGGGGCCTTTTAAGGGGAAACTGTTCAAGTCATCCATGCTTGCGGCGAGGACGTTAAAGTCACAGAAAATTTCTTGCATACCTTGTAGCTAGTCCATATCTCTGGGCTGTCATACCAAGAAGTCAGTAGATGGATTGGTCAACAGGAGCCATGAACTCGATCAAAAAGAGCATTTGGAGATGTTGGTACCTTTGCAGAAGGACCAAGCTATGTGTTTTCAAGGCCTAGATTTTGCCAGTTTTGCTCTAGGGAAAAGCAAAACCTGGATGCTATCTAGTGCTTGGAGTCTCATTTTGATGCCTTCTGTAACCAAGTCTCCTTCGCCAATGGATGGGGTCCCATGTGTCCAACCGACAGCGGGGCACAGTGAGACTGGCATAGGACCTGTCCCCCTTGCCTAATCCGAATCGCCAACTCAGGTATATAGGCACCTAGCTCGCTATGCCCAGAAGAATCCTAGTGGACTGCCCCACAGGTGTTCTTTTGGGTGAGAGAATCCGGGGTGGGGGAGGGACTGGGGACGACCTAGGGTCATGGTTGGGCAGCTCAACAAGACCTGTTGCGAGGAATAGAGATGGGCCGAGGGCCTGCCTGTGAGGGACCCTCATGGCTGGAAGCTAAGGGTGGATGCGGCCATGCGCCCCCGTCG
>NC_051387.1:23178132-23184778 GCF_015228065.2 Penaeus monodon
GGCCAAGATACTCCCCCCTCTCGCTCAGCTCCAGTACAGACTTTTTTTTGCCCTTTCCCGAACGCATCTAAGAGGAAAAATACAGGAGCGCAGAAGAAGAATACATAACGAAAATTTTATATTACATCATGCCTGGACCAATCAACTTATTTTCCTTCGAGAAAGTGCATCCTTTGACTTTAATTGTTTTTTGAGAAGGTAACAGCCCAATTTTTAGAACTATGGGATGTAGGGAAAGGCGTTTAGATTTAGCAGAGGAGAAAAAAAAAGGGGTGTAATAAACCAACCAAGTACAGAATTACATTTAAAATGTGAACCTGATAAAATAACAGTTCGTTATTGATGCTATTTTGCTTATTGGATTGGGATACATTTAATCTATACACCCAAAAATGCAAATACCCATTTTTCGAAAAACCTTCCATACAATTTTCTACAAGTAGAATATGACTCAAGAGTTCGACTAAAGCAAAAAAAACTTGCCTGATTCTTTAAAAAAATTTAGTGAAAGTAGAAATCATGATTTTTTTTTTTATATTTTGTGCCATATGCTTTTTCTTTTTCTTATCTATGTCAGAATTCTCGGAAAAAGGGAAAAATTATTTATACAATTAAATTTATAAATGTAACAAGGATATTTATTGGAACAATAAAGAAGAAGATCATTTTTGACATTTTAACGAAATTTTCATCCAATCATTACCGATTTTGAGTTGCTAGTAGATCAACAGAGAAAACCGAATATACAGCAAAACTTTTACTCCAAAAAGGCAAATTTTATTAATTCGCACTTCCTTTCCCTGTTGCAGAGAATTGCAATATCTGCACCCCATTTTATGATAGAGTATTACATGGAGTTGAAACACATTCTAAAATTGGGGAACCGGTGAAGAGTTTTAGCAAAACGGGTTCCTCTTATTTTTCAGAACAAATGAGGGGGCAGTCAAGAGTTTTCTCTTCAGGGCCGGATACGAGGGGCTCCGTAGGGGAAATCCCCAAAGGGAAGGGGTTTTTGCCTAACTACAGGGTAGGGGTACTTTCGGGGAAAAAAACCAATATTTAGGGGAAAATTAAGGGGAAAAAGACAAAATATATCTGGAGACGAATGTTTTTTATATATAATTTTTGATGCAGAATGTGGGGGGAAAAAATGCAGTTGGCCAGGGCTCATTTCGCTTCTGATTGGGGGAAGGGGGCATGATGAAAAAACTTAATAGACTATAACAAAAACCCAAATGGGTTAAAATAAATCTATTTTATAAATGTTATGTGTATTTTTAGTTCCCATATAAAAATTTTTTTGGGATTTCCCGGGCAAAATATATATATAGACAAATTTCATATATTGCTGTTGTAGTCTACAACCATAGGTTTCAGTACATTTTGGAAAAAGAGAAATCGGGTACAGGTGATAGATTTTTAAAAGCACATCTTGTCTTTCGTATATAAAAATATGTATTAAAATGATAAAAGGGCTTTAAATTGGGGGGGGGGTTTGCTTGCTGTACCGTTATTCTGGTTGTATCTGTCTGTAATAAAAATGAGGGTTTGGACTCTCTTGTTAAACAGGGCGACAGTTTTGGTACGCAGGGATAAATATAGCTCTGAAAGCATTGATTGTTTAAAGGGTTAAAAGTCACTAAAAAATAATGATGTTGCTTTAAATTTAATGATACATCCCAAATCAAAAAGGCAAAATTCTCAATACTTTTTATGAAGTTGCATTTTAAATCTACTTTATGTTGTATTATATAAACCCGGTATATTTTTTAGCGTGTATGGCAGTACAAAAAAAAACTACAAGAATTTTATTAAACAACTTTTAAGCTAGAACACTAATTCCTTTGGAGTTTGGTCCTCGTTTTATGATCGCCCATCAGAGTTTTAGAGCGTCTGTCAATTTTAAACGCAATATTACCCAATCATACAAATGTGCAAAAGGCCTTTACTTTTCTATAAACGTATGAATTAACGATTAGGAGGAAGACTTCAGATTAAACTTTCCTTATCTGTAGAATAAATAGAAGCTGGAGAAAAATAAAGTATGTTTATGGAATATATCAAAAAGTATCTCCTATAGGCGTTTTTTTGTACTAAAAAATTGCTGGGGGAAAGATATCAAAATTTTCACAATATGTGTAAGCCTTAAACAATAGCCCACTTGGCCCCAAGCGACCCTAAGCCCCAAACGACTCAGCGGGGCTTAGATGAATTTTATCTGACATCTCTTTTGTCCCAGGCTAGACGTGACGGGGTCGTCACCGATCTGGTCCCCCCAAAGGGGTTTTTTCCCGGACACAGGGCCAAGCTAAACTTCACCCAATGACATCGTAGTGTTTTCCCCTTTACATATTTTGTGAGTCGTAAGATGTTGATACCATCTATTACCAACAGTTTTTTACATTCGGGCAGGGGGGGTTTGTTGATCCTTTTGTCTCGAGCCAGCTCCAAAATTCCCCGGGCCATGTTTCCCCAAAAGCGATCATGCCGTTCCATCGTAGCAGGGAAACCCCTAGTCCTCCCACAAGGGCCAGATTTTCCCAAAGGCCTACCAGATACCCGCCTGGGGTTTAACCCTGGGGCGGTCGCCCCGTGTACCCCCGCCGACGCTCCCCCAAAAAAAGGGGGGTCGGCAGACTGTGCCCCCCCCCCCCCCGCCCGCCTGTGGGGTTCCCCTAGGGCTTTCCCCCAAAACATCTGGGGCGGGCCCCTGCTGGGGCCAAGCTCCAAAACCAGATATCCGGTCAGACCAAGGAGAAAAACCCAAACGCCACCATAAGACCCCCCCGGGGGGTTTCCCTCACACCCTCCTGATCCCCACCACCACCCCCCGTCTTTAAAAATCAAAGAGCTGTCACAGAGACGAAAAGGGAGGGACCGCCCAGGAGCACGTAGTAGACCGCACTTTCTATGACTTTCGATTGTTTGTGAAAACTGAAAAATACACTTACTCAGGAAGAGAAGAAATTTGGCAAGAAATAAAAAAAAAACCGCATCAAGGGCTCATGACCAACAGAAATTTATAAATGGTTCTAGCTCAAAAAATACATGCACACCTCTTGGGAAAGGAACGTGCACATTTACAAAACCATGATCGAACATACGACAAAATACGCAAATACCCCAAGGACACCTCATAACGAACAAATAAAACAGAACAAAAAACATTTTACGCCTCCCACCATACAAAACGTTTTACACTGGAAAACAGAAAAAACAACTATGCAAACCTACAGAAAACACGACCAATTTTCCTCTTAAAAGCAGGACTCAATATCGAATCCACTAAAAAATCTACACATACAGTCTGGTCACGAACAAAGCGATGGCGTAGCTTAGCGATTGAAAACACATAAAACACCACAAGGGCCCTCTACTGCCAACACTACACACCCCCGTAGACCATACATACCAAACCCGACACCCCGCAGCTCTGAGGAAATAAACCAATATATATCATAGGGGACGTTAAAGCAAACCACCCACTATTTGGCTACAAAACACCAACAACATAGGCAGGGCCTTTTCTCATAAAACGACAAGGGAGACTGACCACCTCGGTCCACTACCCAACATCATTTCCCCCAACACACAACAACACTTGACTGCCTTGCAAACCCCAGGACCCTACACCACCATATAACAACAGACAAATCACATGCACGACCACCCCCGGGCCCCCAACATGCAACAAAACCCTTTTATGATCGCAAACAACCTCGAAATCTTTAAACGCAAACGGGGGCAGCTTAAACAAGCACTTGAAGACACAAAGTAATTTATCTCGAGGGCAAACCCACACACACAAAAACACCCCCCTTTAAAAGTGGTACCAGACATAAAATCCCTCACTTACAGAAAACACATGTCTGAAATTACTTAAAATAACTTACACGCCTTCAGAACACGGGCTGAGACGCCAATTGCACCAATACAAGAACTCCAAACGAAAATAACACACGAAAATAAAGAATGAAAAAGCAACGCTGAGAAGCCTAGCACAGAGACTTGTCAAAAGTACAAAGACCCCAAAAAATTTTGGAGCCCTTCAAAAAGCCATGGAGCCGAACAAACAGACCACCACTCCTGTATAACGCACTCAGACAAGGTCGCTCGGGGAGGAGATGGAGCTTCTCCAAGAGGGAAATTCTGGGAACAGAATTTCCCAATTTTCCCCCCAACCCGGGAACGCCCGATTTGACCACACCACAGACCAAAGGTAACACCTACCTACACCAACACAGAAACACAGTTCCCGAAAAATCATTAGACTAAACAATTTCAAGAGGACGTCCCCTCTCCCACCTTCCCACCAGAAGAAAAAATTTAAAACCATCAAACACACCAAAAAATAACACCAGGAGCAAGCAAAAAACAAAACAATCATAGAAATCTCCCACCCTAATGATCCGAGGTTACGCCATATCTTTAATGTGGCATTGGCTACGGACATTTCCCGCAAATTTAAACACGCCACCATCACCCTTTTTCCAAAAGTGGGGAAGTAGCACAAAAGGTGGAGAATTATCGTCCCATCTCTTTGCTGGAATTCCCGGGAAATTGCTAGAGAGACAAATCCACCAGACTCCACACACCTCGAAAACAAAAAACATCATAACAAGGAAAGGCTTTCCCCCAACGGGGGGTCCGAGAGCGTTTCGCCCCGCTTACGAGGAGATTGCTCCGGTCTCGCTAACAAGCACCAGATAAAACATTATTCTACGGACGTAGCAAGGGCCTTTTGATAAGGTCTGGCATGACGGTTCAAATCCCAAATTAAACAATAAATCCCACACATCTCACACTCCCCCTCTGCAGTTTGGACACAGGACTGCCCAAACGCCGGGCTACCCCGGGGTCCCCCCTCCCCCCTCGAAGGGGTCCCCAACAGGGAAGGGTTCTTTCACCAACCCTGATATCCTTTCACCCAAATCTGCCACAACCTACACCTTACAGCAACTATTTTTCTTACCAGACGTATCAAACTTGAGCACCATTGGAAAATACAACTTTCAAATCTGCACAAAAAAGCAAAAAAAACCCTCCTCCTATTTTGGTCCCCAATACACTTGAGCTAATCACCCCGCCATTTTCCATTTTAAGGCTTAAAAAATAAAAAAAAATAAAAAAAAAAAAAAGGGTCACCCTCAAACCCCAAAAGTTTTTGGCTAATCCCCCCACAGCACTTAAAAATAAAAAACAAAGTGAGCAACCATGGGCTCTGCAGACCCTGTGCGTACAGCGCGGATTACCCAACCCGGGGGGAGAGGGCTGGCCCCCTTTGGCCTTCAAAGGGTTTAAAGGATAATTGATAGCAAAACTGTGGGCCCTCAACCCGAAGGGTCAGCGGTTCGCGCCCCCCCGGGCGGAGAAGTTGCAACTGTCGCCTGGAGGTTTCTGTGGGGGGTACCCCGGCGGGAAGGGCTAGTTCAGCCCAGTCAGCACCAGTGACACACGGAGCGAGTCGGCATTTGCGACACAGGCCGGGCTCCCCCCCGGCTAGCCCCGGGGAGGCAAGCTTGCATATGGAAATTATCCTTTCCACGGCTCGTCACTTTTCCCGCCCCGGCCCGCCCGTGGTGTGGGATCAGCCGACGAATATAAAGGGGAGATTTTAAGGCTGAAAATCTTTACAGACTTGCTACGGGCTCGACTCATTTCCTGGGTTTAATGTGCGCATAAAGGGAGACACCAGCAGGGACGGCAGGAGGAAGATGTTCTACGGAAAAAGGGAGAAAAAAAAATCCAAAAATAAATAAAAAATAAAAAAATATTTCCTTTATTTTTATTTTTTTGTTTGTTTCAACCCCCCCTAACCCTAACCGCCTCCATTATGCCAATAGTTTTTTAAAAAATTTTCGTCACTTGTTTCTTTGTTTTTTGTTGTTTTTTTTGCCCTTTTTCTAACGTTTACTGTTTTTTTTTTTGTTTGTTTTTTTACTGTTTTTTTGCTACACCCCATCACCATTATATTTTTTTATGCAATTTTTTTATTATTTATTTTTTCTCTCCTTTCGTCCCCCCTCTTTTTAAAGTCAGACCCCGGTCACATCAATCAAATTCCATACAGATGAAAATTTTACCTTGATCCGGGTTCCCTAGCACATATCCAGTTAGCCATTACTTTTATACCACCCCTTTTTACATTTCATCATCATCCTCTACCTCCCTTTTTCCCTTAGTGCTTTTCCCCTTCATCTTTTATTTTTTTTTCGCCATGTAATGTCTATGTTTTGTTTTCATTAAATAAAAACACAAAATAAAGTACATAAAAAAAATCAACTAAAAGTAAAAAAAAAAAAAAAAAACTAGTTCATTCTTCAACCGTAAAAGTAAAAAAAGAATACAAAATAACAAAAATAAAATCCATAAAAGTACTTGTTCTTGTTCAAATATTAAATTAAACAAATAATAATTTTAAAAATAAATAAAAAGATAAAAATAATAAAATAAAATAAAACAAATTTTCTGTTTTTCTTTAAATTAAAACAA
The DNA here is from genome assembly GCF_015228065.2 of Penaeus monodon. NCBI lineage: Eukaryota > Metazoa > Arthropoda > Malacostraca > Decapoda > Penaeidae > Penaeus > Penaeus monodon. The sequence continues at coordinate 23,184,625 of NC_051387.1, forward strand.
TAAAAAAATTCCCGTTATTTTCCTCCTTCCTCCCCCAAAAGTGTAACAGAAACAAAGGATGACATGCAAGGGGGGTCGCCCCTTCTATTAATCTACTACTCCCCCACTTTCACCCCTTCCCCCCCCTTTTTTCCCCCCCCTTTTTTTATTTATT
>NC_051387.1:23184878-23187378 GCF_015228065.2 Penaeus monodon
TTTAGGAGCATCATCTTCTTCTGCAAAAGGACATAACAAATGGATATTAGCAGAAATATATGCTTGGTTATTTAACCTTTTTAAAAATAAATAATATTTATAGCAACTTTACATCCCCTTTTTTATATATATAAAATTATGTATATTAATATTACATATTGTATATAAATCTACATCATCATACATCTAAGATATATGTATATATACATAGAAATACATACACATCATGATATTTATATTTATATTTATGTCTCTATACACATATATACCTTTGTATTTGTATTTATATTTCTATCTCCAAATAGGATGAATTACATATTGAAATATATATAATATCACACACACACACATATCAGTCTCCCACTCTATATATCTATATATCCATATAAAGCCTCTGCCTTGCCTTAGGAATCACCAAAAGGAAGCAACTAAACCCAAAGTAGACCAAACAACTAGCCATATATTTGATAGAGAAAAGTATTTACCCCCCCCCCCCCTTAGACAACTTTACTACACAACCCAACAATATGCAATTGGTTAAACAATATATATACACTTCTCCCTCTGAATGGAAAAGATACATTTTCTCAATTTTCCATTGTACATTCTATATACTAAAACATGGTTAGTGGTAGAGGTACAAATTATTCTTGTACAAGTACTGATGAAAATATACCTTAAGCATAACCTCTGCAATATACAGAAGAAAAATCTGCCAAACTTACTTCTTTTGGTTCTAGGAGTTGTCCCTCAAGAGATGATTTCAGCTTATCATATTCTTCAACAAATTCTTTCTTGACCCACATTCCATCACATTTAGTCATCATGGAATTTTCCTTGTAGTTGAAAGATTTTTTACCAATGGCAGATTTCTTTCGGAGTTCCTTGGGCTCCACAAACTGCAAGGGCTTTTTCTTCCATCCTTTATTCTTTGGTTCATTAGTTATGCCTATTTCTTCATCAAAAACTATATGAACCATTGCTGCTATTCAAAAGTTGTACCTGAAGAAGAAAGTTCAGAGTAAGTAGAGGTTCAAATGCAAAGCTTGTTTTCAGTAAATATTGTTATATTTTTTGGGGGGGTTGGAGTACTACTGCAGACTTTTCTCCAATATCAATCATATGACTGGTGGAATAGGAAGAGGACATAGAATAATCTAATGATTCACTTTCATAGGTCATATCAACCTGCCTACCTCTTCCTCTACCAGTCCCATAAGCTCTTTTTGTACAGGATTCATGATTGTACACATATTGTCTACCGAAAAATAATAAAAAGTAAGCAAAGGGTGTTAAAGAGTAAAAGATCTCAGCATAAACAGTTCAACCTTAAAATGCCTTCAAATAGAATATCTTCCAAATTCTATACATATATATATTAGTTATACACAACTCATGTATCAAAGCATTCCTTAACTCACTACTAAATGAGTGATAGCTCATGGAACCATATCAATTGAAATCAGCATATCACAATAATTAACATTCAGGTTTGCCTTTTATTCAGAATGCTAGAAAATATTCCTGCTTGCTGAATCTGCAGTGAAAAAAAAAATCATTCCCACTGGGGGAATATTAAAAATTGGGTCAGGATATATTTGAACAAAACCTATTACTTTTACAGCCATGAATACCAGAAAGATTATACATTGTTGATATCAGCTTTAAAACTTAATATTATAGTATACTATGCATAATAGATACAGAGATACTTTCATGCCTTGTTGATAAGTGGCAATAAAAACTATACATCTGAATTAAAGAACTGATACAGAGCAAAAATGAGAAGGAGTACTGGGGAGGGAGGTTATTAAGGTAAATGTGAACTGAAACGAAAAGGGTTGAGTATTGTAAGGAAAGAAGATTACAAGGTTTCTTTGTGAAAGACAAAGCAAAGGTGATAATGGTGCAGACAGGACACAAACTTGAGTTGGACATTAAATAAAATAAAAATAAAATATTTCTGGAAATCAAGAAAAGGCAAAGGTGAGATCAGGTAAGGCTTTTTACTTAGGTATATATCTATGTGTGTGATTCCTCATACGAGTTTCACTGTCTTATTGACTGGAAGACTAATGTTTGATTTTATGTCTGGATTAATGAATGAGGCTTCAATGTTTCAGCTTGATCTCAGGTTTTCAGGGAAGAAATGAACACTGAAAAGTTTGTGAAAATCTGTCTACATTATCTTACAAGGAAAAGATACACACTTTTACTCTTGCCTTTGGCCATCCACTGAAGGGATGACCCAGAAAATGATGCATACCAACATGAACCAATCCTATATTTATAAACACCAACTCAAATGTTTTTGCCTTGATGTTTGACCATGGGTAAATTACTGACAAGGTATCAAAAGTTAGCATGAGGTGGGGTGCAGTACTGACTGATGATGATGATGATAATAGGTGAACATCCTAGTGAAAAGAAAAAGCTCAAGTATCAAGTGAGTAACAAGGATAAGAGAAAATTTTCCTTCTCATATTTTTAAAAAAAGATG
>NC_051387.1:23194878-23199142 GCF_015228065.2 Penaeus monodon
CAGGTAGGGTTATTTATGGTACAATGTAAACATAACTTGTAATGGGCAGAATGACAATATCTAAAACATTTTTCATCTATAGCATTTCCTTTGCGGAAAGTAAAAAAAAAAAAAAAAAAAAAAAACATTAATTGCAGGTTTCTTTCATAAGTAGGCAGAAGTGAAGTTTAATGTGTTCACTGAAAGTTCATTGTGTATTAGATTTCTGTTCAATATTTTGTGAAAGTAAATCAGTTTTTTTTTTTTTTCTGAGACAGTGCTAAAGAGAAAGAAGAGTCCAAAAATCATAACTGACACATTTTCAACAAAGTTACAGTCATGTTTATTATAAAATCATGCATTGGTACTAATTAGTACTATAGGTATCAGTCTCCTTACAGTTGAGTAAGTTTGGCACTTCATCTTTTATTTAAAGATAATGAGAAGGAAATTATCTCTTATCCTTGTTACTCACTTGATACTTGAGCTTTTTCTTTTCACTAGGATGTTCACCTATTATCATCATCATCATCAGTCAGTACTGCACCCCACCTCATGCTAACTTTTGATACCTTGTCAGTAATTTACCCATGGTCAAACATCAAGGCAAAAACATTTGAGTTGGTGTTTATAAATACAGGATTGGTTCATGTTGGTATGCATCATTTTCTGGGTCATCCCTTCAGTGGATGGCCAAAGGCAAGAGTAAAAGTGTGTATCTTTTCCTTGTAATATAATGTAGACAGATTTTTACAAACTTTTCAGTGTTCATTTCTTCCCTGAAAACCTGAGATCAAGCTGAAACATTGAAGCCTCATTCATTAATCCAGACATAAAATCAAACATTAGTCTTCCAGTCAATAAGACAGTGAAACTCGTATGAGGAATCACACACATAGATATATACCTAAGTAAAAAGCCTACCTGATCTCACCTTTTGCCCTTTTCTTTGATTTCCAGAAATATTTTTATTTTTATTTTATTTTAATGCTCCAAATACAAATTTTGTGTCCTGTCTGCACCATTCAATCACCTTTGCTTTGTCTTTCATAATGTACCTTGTAATCTTCTTTCCCTTACAATACTCAACCCTTTTCTTTTCAGTTCACATTTACCTTAATAACCTCCCTCCCCAGTACTCCTTCTCATTTTTGATGCTGTATCAGTTCTTTAATTCAGATGTAGTAAGTTGAATTGCCACTTATCAACAAGGCAGGAATGTATCTCTGTATGCTATATATTCATAGATATACTATGAATATTATTTTTTAAAGCTGATATTCAAACATGTATAATCTTCTGGTATTCATGGCTGTAAAATTAATAGGTTTTGTTCAAATATATCCTGACCCATTTTTTAATATTCCCCCGGGGGGGATTTTTTTTTTTTTTTTTTTTTTTTTTTTTTTTTTCACTGCAGATTCAGCAAGCAGGAATATTTTCTAGCATTCTGAATAAAAGGCAAACCTGAATGTTAATTATTGTGATATGCTGATTTCAATTGATATGGTTCCATGAGCTATCACTCATTTAGTAGTGAGTTAAGGAATGCTTTGATACATGAGTTGTGTATTAACTAATATAAATATGTATAGAATTTGGTAGATATTCTATTTGAAGGCATTTTAAGGTTGAACTGTTTATGCTGAGATCTTTACTCTTTAACACCCTTTGCTTACTTTTTATTATTTTTCGGTAGACAATATGTGTACAATCATGAATCCTGTACAAAAAGAGCTTATGGGACTGGTAGAGGAAGAGGTAGGCAGGTTGATATGACCTATGAAAGTGAATCATTAGATTATTCTATGTCCTCTTCCTATTCCACCAGTCATATGATTGATATTGGAGAAAAGTCTGCAGTAGTACTCCAACCCCCCCAAAAAATATAACAATATTTACTGAAAACAAGCTTTGCATTTGAACCTCTACTTACTCTGAACTTTCTTCTTCAGGTACAACTTTTGAATAGCAGCAATGGTTCATATAGTTTTTGATGAAGAAATAGGCATAACTAATGAACCAAAGAATAAAGGATGGAAGAAAAAGCCCTTGCAGTTTGTGGAGCCCAAGGAACTCCGAAAGAAATCTGCCATTGGTAAAAAATCTTTCAACTACAAGGAAAATTCCATGATGACTAAATGTGATGGAATGTGGGTCAAGAAAGAATTTGTTGAAGAATATGATAAGCTGAAATCATCTCTTGAGGGACAACTCCTAGAACCAAAAGAAGTAAGTTTGGCAGATTTTTCTTCTGTATATTGCAGAGGTTATGCTTAAGGTATATTTTCATCAGTACTTGTACAAGAATAATTTGTACCTCTACCACTAACCATGTTTTAGTATATAGAATGTACAATGGAAAATTGAGAAAATGTATCTTTTCCATTCAGAGGGAGAAGTGTATATATATTGTTTAACCAATTGCATATTGTTGGGTTGTGTAGTAAAGTTGTCTAAGGGGGGGGGGGGGGTAAATACTTTTCTCTATCAAATATATGGCTAGTTGTTTGGTCTACTGGTTTAGTTGCTTCCTTTTGGTGATTCCTAAGGCAAGGCAGAGGCTTTATATGGATATATAGATATATAGAGTGGGAGACTGATATGTGTGTGTGTGTGATATTATATATATTTCAATATGTAATTCATCCTATATGGAGATAGAAATATAAATACAAATACAAAGGTATATATGTGTATAGAGACATAAATATAAATATAAATATCATGATGTGTATGTATTTCCTATGTATATATACATATATCTGTAGATGTATGATGATGTAGATTTATATACAATATGTAATATTATATACCATAATATATATATATAAAAAAGGGGATGTAAAGTTGATATAAATATTATTTATTTTTAAAAAGGTTAAAGTACCAAGCATATATTTCTGCTAATATCCATTTGTTATGTCCTTTTGCAGAAGAAGATGATGCTCCTAAAAGCCAGACGAAAAGCACATAAGCAACTCAGGATGGAACTGTTCAAAAAGGCAGAAAAGAAACCTAAGAAGCTTAAAGACATTCAGAAGACATCCAACTCCCAGACTAATAAAAATCCCCAAGGTAAAACAAAGCAAGGGAAAAAGTCAAAATCACAGGCAGAAGAAAAGAACCCGTCAGAACCAAAGCCCAAAAAAGCCAAGAAAAACAATGCAGAAATCACTACAGACAAGGAGCTGCCATCCCCTGAAGAACAGATAGAAGGGGAAAAGGCAGTGACAGATAACAGAGAAAATTCAAAAATGCCCAAGAAGGAAAAAAGCAAAACAAAAAAGAGCAAGACAGAGAAAAGAGAGAAATCATCAGGCAAAAGCAATGCACCAAAGGATGCTTTCATGTCATTCAAGTTTGAAGAAAGTGATGTCATGACCCAGTTTGAAGGGGTGTGGGTGAAAAAGGCAGCTATTGAAGAGCTTGAAAGTGTAAAAAGAAAAAATCTGGAATCCATTTTTGCCAGTCGAACAAATGGAAACAAGTCAGAAAACCTCTCCAAGTCAGAAAAGATAACCTTTCACAAGTCCATGCAGAAAAAGCTAAAGGTGGAGCATCGTAGATTAAAGAATGAGCTAAAGAAACAAGTGTAACAGGAACAATAGTTGGATTAGATGAAAAATTAACTAGATTATTTTTTTTCTTTGTGTGTGTGTGTGTGTGTGTGTGTGTGCGCGTGTGTGCGCGTGTGTGCGCGTGCGTGCGTGTGCGCGCGTGTGTGCGTGTGCGTGTGTGTGTGCGTGTCTGTGTGTGTGTCTGTGTGGGGGGCACCTGCACACTTGTATTTGTATTTGTGTTTAAGTGTGAGTGGGTATTGCATTGTTATTGTTAATGTACTCCCAAAATAAAATGTTGATTGACTTTTAAAGCCCCTTTAATATTTTCCTTTCTTTCTTTTCCAGTGAACAATACTCAAGTGTGTAAAACTAAGTTGTTATGCTTTTTCCTTTTCAGTAAGATACATTTGGTTAAGACTTTATTTTTTAAGAAATACTTAGGTAAGATCATGTTACATCAAAGTTTTCAGAATATGATTACAACCAGTAGCAGGGTGAGTGTGAGCTGGTTGTCATTGCACCCATGAACATGCAAATAAAATCTAAAATATAAAGATAATGTTTATAATGAAGTCTCAAAGGAATTGCAAGTTCTTTTATCAGTGGTTTCCCCAAGCCTTTCTCGTTCTGTGGGGGGGGGGGTTAGGAGATGGGACTAAGCCCAAGAGGATCACCTCTTCCTTGGACCTCAACTATTTTTGCAGGATCTTTTCTTCCTCCTT
>NC_051387.1:23209242-23242374 GCF_015228065.2 Penaeus monodon
TCTAAAACATTTTTCATCTATAGCATTTCCTTCGCGGAAAGTAAAAAAAAAAAAAAAAAAAAAAAAAACAGATTAATTGCAGGTTTCTTTCATAAGTAGGCAGAAGTGAAGTTTAATGTGTTCACTGAAAGTTCATTGTGTATTAGATTTCTGTTCCATATTTTGTGAAAGTAAATCAGTTTTTTTTTTTTTTTTTCTGAGACAGTGCTAAAGAGAAAGAAGAGTCCAAAAATCATAACTGACACATTTTCAACAAAGTTACAGTCATGTTTATTATAAAATCATGCATTGGTACTAATTAGTACTATAGGTATCAGTCTCCTTACAGTTGAGTAAGTTTGGCACTTCATCTTTTATTTAAAGATAATGAGAAGGAAATTATCTCTTATCCTTGTTACTCACTTGATACTTGAGCTTTTTCTTTTCACTAGGATGTTCACCTATTATCATCATCATCATCAGTCAGTACTGCACCCCACCTCATGCTAACTTTTGATACCTTGTCAGTAATTTACCCATGGTCAAATGTCAAGGCAAAAACATTTGAGTTGGTGTTTATAAATATAGGATTGGTTCATGTTGGTATGCATCATTTTCTGGGTCATCCCTTCAGTGGATGGCCAAAGGCCCAAGATAGTAAAAAAATTTGTTTTTTTGTAATCTTTTCTTTTAAATTTTCGAAAGATTAAACATTACTTCAGTCAAAACAGTAATTCTTGGAAAACTAGATCAAGCCTGAAATTTTTAAACCTTTCTTAACCGCCCATTTCAAATAGTCTTTTATTTTAATTAATTTTGGTTCACCACATAGTTTATCCTAAAAAAAAAGCCTCCTGATCTCACCTTTTGCCCTTTTCTTTGATTTCCAGAAATATTTTTATTTTTATTTTATTTTAATGTTTTATAAAACCTTTGCCACCATTCAATCACCCTTTTTTTGTCTTTCAAATGACCTTGTAATCTTCTTTCCCTTACAATACCAACCCTTTCTTTTTTTTTCACATTTACCTTTAAAAACCTCCCTCCCCCCGTACTCCTTTTCCCTTTTTGATGCGTATCTTCTTTAATTCAGATGTTAAATTGAATTCCCCCCCTTTCCAAGGCGGAAAGTATCTCTTATGCTTATATTCATAGATATACTATGATATTATTTTTTTTAAAACTGATATTTAAACATGTATAAAAACTTTTGGTATTTATGGCTGTAAAAATTTAGGGTTTTTTTCAAATTAAACCTGCCCAAATTTTTAATTTCCCCCGGGGGGGATTTTTTTTTTTTTTTTTTTTTTTTTTTCAGGGGGGGGGCAGAGCAAGGGAAAATTTTCTAGCATTCTAAATAAAAGTCAAACCTAAATTTTTAATTATTGGTGATATGCTGATTTCAATTGATATGGTTCCATGAGCTATCACTCTTTAGTATGAGTTAAGGAATCTTTGATACATGAGTTGTGTTTTAACTAATATAATATGTATAGAATTTGGAAGATATTCTATTTGAAGCATTTTAAGGTTGAACTGTTTATGCTGAGATCTTTCTTTTAACCCTTTTTATTATTTTTTTGGGTAGACAATATGTGTACAATCATAAATCCGTACAAAAAGAGCTTATGGGACTGGTAAGGAAGAGGTAGGCAGGTTGATATGACCTATGAAAGTGAATCATTAGATTATTCTATGTCCTCTTCCTATTCCACCAGTCATATGATTGATATTGGAAAAAAGTCTGCAGTAGTACTCAACCCCCCAAAAAAAATATAACAATTTTTTACTAAAAACAAGCTTTGCATTTGAACCTCTACTTACTCTGAACTTTCTTCTTCAGGTACAATTTTTGAATAGCAGCAATGGTTCATATGTTTTTGATGAAGAAATAGGCATAACTAATAAACCCAAAAGAATAAAGGAGGGAAGAAAAAGCCTTGCATTTTTGTGGGGGCCCAAGGAACTCCGAAAAAATCTGCCATTGGTAAAAAATCTTTTCAACACAAGGAAAATTCCATGAGGGACTAAATGTGATGGAATGTGGGTCAAAAAAGAATTTGTTGAAGAATATGATAAGCTGAATCATCTCTTGAGGGACAACTCCTAGAACCAAAAGAAGTAATTTTTGGCAGATTTTTCTCTGTATATTGCAGAGGTTATCCCTTAAGGTATATTTTTCATCAGTACTTGTACAAAAATAATTTGTACCTCTACACTAACCATGTTTTAGTATATAGAATGTACAATGGAAATTGAGAAAATGTATCTTTTCCATTCAGAGGAGAAGTGTATAAAATATTGTTTAACCAATTGCATATTGTTGGGTTGTGTAGTAAAGTTGTCTAGGGGGGGGGGGGGGTAAATACTTTTCTCTATCAAATATATGGCTAGTTTTTTGGTCTACTGGTTTAGTTGCTTCCTTTTGGTGATTCCTAAGGCAAGGCAGAGGCTTTATATGGATATAAGATAATATAGATGGGAGACTGATATGTGTGTGTGTGTGATATTAATATATTTCAAATATTTTAATTCACCCTTTTTTTGGGGAGATAGAAATATAAATACAAATACAAAGGTATATATGTGTATAGAGACAAAATATAAATATAAATATCATGATGTGTATGTATTTCCTATGTATATATACATATATCTGTGATGTATGATGATGTAGATTTATAATAAATATTGTATAATTTATAAAAATATATATAATATAAAAAAGGGATGTAAAGTTGATAAAAATATTATTTTTTTTTTAAAAGGTTAAAGTACCAAGCATAATTTCTGCTAATATCCATTTGTTATGTCCTTTTGCAGAGAAGATGATGCTCCTAAAAGCCAGACGAAAAACCCCATAAGCACTCAGGATGGAACTGTTCAAAAAGGCAGAAAAGAAACCTAAGAAGCTTAAAGACATTCAGAAGAAATCCAACTCCCAGACTAATAAAAATCACCAAGGTAAAACAAAGCAAGGGAAAAAGTCAAAATCACAGGCAGAACAAAAGAACCCGTCAGAACCAAGCCCAAAAAAGCCAGAAAAACAATGCAGAAATCACTACAGACAAGGAGCTGCCATCCCCCAGAAGAACAGATAGAAGGGGAAAAGGCAGTGACAGATAACAGAGAAAATTCAAAAATGCCCAAGAAGGAAAAAAGCAAAACAAAAAAGAGCAAGACAGAGAAAAGAGAGAAATCATCAGGCAAAAGCAATGCACCAAAGGATTCTTTCATGTCATTCAAGTTTGAAGAAAGTGATGTCATGACCCAGTTTGAAGGGGTGTGGGTGAAAAAGGCAGCTATTGAAGAGCTTGAAAGTGTAAAAAGAAAAAATCTGGAATCCATTTTTGCCAGTCGAACAAATGGAAACAAGTCAGAAAACCTCTCCAAGTCAGAAAAGATAACCTTTCACAAGTCCATGCAGAAAAAGCTAAAGGTGGAGCATCGTAGATTAAAGAATGAGCTAAAGAAACAAGTGTAACAGGAACAATAGTTGGATTAGATGAAAAATTAACTAGATTATTTTTTTCTTTGTGTGTGTGTGTGTGTGTGTGTGTGTGCGCGTGTGTGCGCGTGTGTGCGCGTGCGTGCGTGTGCGCGCATGTGTGCGTGTGCGTGTGTGTGTGCGTGTCTGTGTGTGTGTCTGTGTGGGGGGCACCTGCACACTTGTATTTGTATTTGTGTTTAAGTGTGAATGGGTATTGCATTGTTATTGTTAATGTACTCCCAAAATAAAATGTTGATTGACTTTTAAAGCCCCTTAATATTTTCCTGTTTCTTTTCTTTTCCAGTGAACAATACTCAAGTGTGTTAAAACTTAAAGAGTTGCTTATGCTTTTGTTCCATTTTCAGTAAGATTACATATTTGTGTTTAAGAACTTTTATTTTTTTTTAAGAAAATAACTTAGGTAATGATCATGGTTTACATCAAGGTTTTTCAGAATATGAGTTACAACCCAGTAGCAGGGTGTGAGGTGTGAGCTGGTTGTCATTGCACCCATGAACATGTCAAAATAAAATCTAAAATATTAATGAATAATGTTTATAATGAAGTCTCACAAAGGAATTGCAAAGTTCTTTTTATCAGTGGTCTTCCCCCAAGCCTTTCTCGTTCTTGTGGGGGGGGGGGGGGGCTAGGAGATGGGGACTAAGGCCCAAGAGGATCACCTCTTCCTTGGACCTCAACTATTTTTGCAGGATCTTTTCTTCCCTTACATACATACACGTGTGCACGCACACACACACACACACACACACACACACACACACACACACACACACACACACACACACCACACGCACACACACACATACACACATATATATGTATGTATTTATATGTGTATATATGTGAGCGACACGAGAGATGGACTTAAGGCGGATAATGAAAGCGGCCTTGGCTTTTGGCTTTATTCGCTACAAGGTGAGTGGATGAAGCTGAGCTCCTCCTGCCGAGGTATGGCGAATGTTCCCCTTTTATTCAGCGGCTACATCCTGGGCGGCGCTTGCTTCCGCGGCTGGAGTGTCAGGTTTATCAGACCGTGACGGGGGTAAGTCGCTGGGCTTGCTCGAGGGGGACATGTAGGTCACCTAGGAGGTCCTTGAGTGAACCAGGCTCAGGAGTGGAAGGTGCGAAGTGGCTGCTTCCTGTGATAAGGTGTACTCAGGAGGCAGCGACAGGAAGGCGCAGCCTTTGTTCAGCCAGGGACAGATGTGTAGTTCAGCCAGGGACAGATGTGCAGAGCACCACCTTCCGGATGTTGTTTATATCGCTCAGCCACGTACAAGGCTCGTCCTCGAGCCGTCTGCACGATCTGTAACGTTGAAATGGCAGAAAAATTACTGTGACGAGGCCAGCGGCCGCTGGTAGGTGGCAGGTCCCTCTCGTGCTTAACATGCTGTGAGGCAGAATGCAAAGGTTGCCATGAACGTCGACTGCCGGGTCCGAGTAGTAGCGGCGCGTCAAGTGCCACTGTCTGCCATTCGCAACCAGTTGACCAAGTCCAAACCTGTGCATGGCCAATCCCTCTGGTGGTGTGGGGGGGGGGGAGGATTAGTTGTTACCTTGTTCTATTCGTTCACCGAGGCGACGAATGGTGACCTTACGATAGATATAGAAGGAAAGGAAGACGATGAGGATGCCAAGAGGGGTAATGTAGACAGGGTAGCCTAAGGTAGTGTGATGTGAGTCAAGGAGGGAATAGGTATTTCATCAGGTTGTGGGAGTAATCGAAGGCTTGATCTTGGTAGTGTTACATTAAATTTTGGTAGTGGTAAGCTAAAAGGGGTGATCACCGGAGCACTTAGCCTGGAAGACATTAGTAAGACGCGTGTTGCTGGTATGGTAATTGAAGAAGTAGTGAGTTGGCAAGTGTGGGGTAGTACAAATGTGCCTGTGATAAGTGTCATTGGGTGCATCATGGCATTTAATAGTTGCCGTCGTAACTTGGAAGAAGTGTAGGACTGATACATCAGGTAAGGACAGGACAAAGGGATATGGTGAAAGGGGAATCTCGTCAAAAGTGCACTGGGAGTGCATGTTGATGGTAGACATGAGGGCACGTGAACAAGATGGAATGCTATAACTGGTTTGTGGTAAGGTGTGGGTGTAGCATATGAAACGACGGGGTGATGGCTGTAGACACCCATCAAGGAAGTCGGGATGGAATGGATAGGGACTGACCTTGCAGGGACTTAAGGATGATAGTGGGGGCAGAAGAGAGGATACATGGGGTACTTTTAGTAATGTGAGGAAAGGGGTGTATACGGTATGTTTGAAATGTGATTAAGGGTAGGAGGGGTATAAGGACGGACAGGCCACGGGGTGTCAGGTAAGAACGTAGATGGGTGTAGAAGAGTGTTGTGTCTCCAAGGTTAAAAAGGGTTTGGTAAGACATAGAGGTGACCTGGTTATGAAGTTATGCATATCATGTGGGGATATTAAGCCTGGGAGGACCTCACCACGGGCAGCCATTATTAGGTCTATACTGAAACGCTCTACATCACTCATGAAATAACGTAAAGCTAACTGATAAGAAAATACGCTAATACCGAAGTGGGTGAATCGTTGTACGTTAGTGATATCCTTGGATAAGGTATGTAACTGTTCCTCAATACTGGAGCATAAGGTGGAGAGTGACTTAACGTTCCTACTAATGTAATCTAATGCATGAACCGAAGAGTCAAATCTTGCAATGACGTTGTGTAGGGATGACTTATAGTCAGCAAGACGGCTGTTAAGGGTGTCCTCGTCAATGACACCAAAAAATGCGTGTGCAATATTTCCAACTGCGTTTATAAGAACCACGGCGAGAGCGTGAATGGTTACTGGTAGTGAATTTACTCAAATCATCTATTGTGGCATTCAGGATGTGAGTGTGAAGCTCTCTCTGTGTACCATTCAAGATTTTATCATGATATATGTATGATCTTAGCTCTTTGAGCTTGGCATGGTGAAATGTGGCAAGTGAAGAGAATAAAGGGGTGAGTACTACATTTATCTCTACATGATTAGTGACAGGGAAGGTTACACCAAGGTCCTCTATAATGGCGCCAGGGACGCTCCGTAGATTCGCGGGGAGATGGGCGCCACTAACAGCGAGAAGGGACAGGAAGAGACGGGACTCATCTGCAAGCATAGAGGACCTGGAGTCAGGTGAGGCACTGCAATCAGAGAACTGCTCTACAAAGTACTTACTAGCAAGCTTCAGTTGGTCAAAGTGGAACCATGTCTGTGACTCATCCTTTAAACTCCTGCAAAGTGCCTTGTTATTGCGACACTGTAGCACCCTGTAGGGCCCATCGAAGATAGGGGCTAACTTGGGATTTTATTCTCCTAAAGACTAGTGCACCCACTTCAATTGCCTTAAACCTTGCTATCTTATGTTGGTTTGCGATTATTTTGTCCCTGGATAAAGTTAGCTTTTCCTTGGCTAACGTAAAGGCTTTTTGCTGCCTGATAAGTAGTGTCTTGGCATAGTTGTCATCATAGTTGGGGTCTGGCTTCGCATCCAAAAGCTCGTAAGGGAGTGTTTTGTCCGTACCGAATAGCAGGAAATGGGGTATGTCACCGAGTGAGGAATGATAATTGCAGTTAATAGCTGATTGTACAATGGGTAAATAGAGGTCCCAGTCGTCATCATGGTCAGTAATCATAGTTCTCATTAAGTTTAAGATGGTCTTGTTCAGTCTCTCTGTAATACCATTGGCCTGAGGTCGGTATGGGAGGATATTAACCTTTTTGACATTCATTAAGCTACATAACTGTGAGAGGATCTTATTACAGAATTTTGTTCCATTATCGCTGCTGAGCTGCTGGGGGGACTGGTATCTGCATATGATATTGTTATAGAAGGCTCTAGCAATGGTGTGAGCTGACTTGTCCGGTACAGGAACAAGCTCACAGTATCTACTGAAGTTATCAATGAAAACTAGAATGTACCTGTTGCCCCTGGGGCTTGGTATAATCTGAAAGGTATCGCAAGATACCTTTTGGAATGGGAAGTCAGGGATATCATACAACAATGCAGGGGCAGGCTGATGGGTTGAGCCCTTGTATAATGGGCAGATACGACAACTCTTAACATGTCGGGAAACTCTCTGGGATAACCTGAGGAAATAGAATCTTGACCTAGCACGCTTAACGGCTTTGGAAGCCCCAGCGTGAGCTGCCTCCAATGACTCATGGGAGTATTTAAGGATGAGGGGAACAAGGCACTCAGGGATTACTAACTGTCTATAACTAATCTTTGTCTTCCTCCCCTTTCTCTTGGGCATGGACAATCTAAAGAGGAGGCCAGAGTCGTCCAGGTAAAAATCCTTAACCGGAAGATGGTTTCTTGGGGGTAAAGGGGTACTTGAGTTAGCTTCTAGACTTTTGATGATGTCCTTATACAAGCTGTCACTTCTCTAGGGGTGGGCAGTTATCAGAGAACAGGGAGTATACAGGTGCTCGAGATAAGGCGTCTGCAACCTTATTGCAAGGGCCAGGGGTATACACAATCGAGGGGTTGAACTCTAGCAAGGTATCCAAATGCCTGGCCAATCTACCATGGGGGTCCTTGCAAGACATGATATGGGTCAGTGGCTGATGGTCCGTTCTTACTTCTATATCATAGCTAGAATAATCTCGAAAATGTTTGAGTGACCATATAATGCTTAGCAATTCCTTGTCAGATGTCGAATAACGCTTCTCAGCAATATTTAAGACTCGACTTGCAAAAGCAATGGGCTTTAGCTTTCCCTCGAATTCTTGCATAAGTGCAGAGCCAATGCCAACGTTAGAGGCGTCAGTTGCTAAAAGGAAGGGCTTGGAAAAATCTGGAAAAGCCAATACCGGCGACTTAATTAACCTAGATTTGAGGGATTGAAATACAAAGTCCTGCTCCTTGCCCCAAACAAATTCGGAGTCTCTTTTAAGTAGCCGGGAAAGAGAGCTTGCAATAGAACCAAAATGGGGTGTTATTGTGAAGTCGGATGGGGGTAGGAGTTAGGTTAATCAGGTGGAGGAATGTCTCCCCTTCAGAAATGGAATAAAGTGCTGGCAAGATGGCAATTCCCTTAACACGAGATCCTTCTGGAAAGACCAGGCATGCGCCCTCGTTTACATGTGTTACAACATTCACAGGCATGTCGGTAAATGGAGGAATGGTGGTAATTTCCTTGACACGAAAGTGTAATGCGCTGTCTCCCATAGTCCATGAAAAGGGCCCAAAATGTGTAGTAGTAGCTGGGGTAGGACAAGGGGGGGCATTATGGGGAGGGGCAGCACGAGTATCTTGTTCCAAAGCTTGGGAGGTGGGAGGCTTACTTGGCACAAAAAGCGGGGGCTTCTCTGGCACCTGGGCTTGGGACGATGCTTGGGGAGGTCAGGGGGTTTGGGGTGGTGTTTGTTGAGGGGAATATCTTTCCCAGTTATATGGCTAGAAATTGAGTCGTTGTGGTACTTATGAGGGGGCTGGAGTGCATCATAACTGTTGCGATGAGTCCACATGGAGGAAGGCTGAACGAGGGAGAGAAACTTGCCATTAAACTTAATTCTGTTATTCCTAGGATCATGGACAATACCTGTACGCCAGAGAAACTCATGGCCCAGGAGGAGATCGCCAGGGACAGTATGGGACTCGGTAACGATAAATGGATGGAGAACGAAATCCCATCGAACTTAATGTTCAGCCTGGTTTCTCCTATTACCCTCAGACTGTTACCAGAAGCACCACGTACAGACCAGCGGGGAGGTTGGATCTTGAGATCTAAACCAAACTTTGACAAAGTTGAAGCGAACACCAGACTGACAGACGAACCACTATCTAAGAAGAACATTGCTGGTTTACCTTTGAGGCGTGCAGGAAGCAGAGGGGGGTCATTACAATGGCTAGAAGTAGCAGAGGCTATTAATTGAGTACGGAGTCCCATGGGCTTTGCATGATTTCTGCATCTGGGGAAGGGTCTGCTGGGGGGGTACCTTGGGGGTCTTCGAGAAGTTCCTCTAAAAAATGGCATGACTTTTGTGTTTTGTGGGGGCTACTTCCGCGTCTAGCTTTTGTTAATAAACCTTGTGTTATAGCACTCTGTTCTGTATAGTCTGCATTGATACCATGGGTGTCCATAAATGTTGTGGAATGGGCATACAGGAATGTTCCGGCAGTCGCGAGAAAAATGGCCATGATGTAAGCATTTGTGGCAGACAGACTTTTCAGGGATCCAGTTGGTAACAGCAGGGGGTCTAAAGAGAGCACGAGGGATTGGGGTGTTCTGATAAGGTGAGTTCGGGGTAGCAGCATAACGTCCTGGCATGCGGGGGTAGTAACTGGACCGAGGGTTAGGGCGGGCAGGTAAGGGCGGGGGGGCGGGTTGGGATGGCGTGTTGGCACACGAACGAGTTCATTGGAGGATTGGGGTTGGGGAGGAGGGGTCGGTTTTGCAGATAAAGCGTTGGTTACATGCACGTCATTGCCGGCAACTTCTTTAACTGCCTTAGAAAAAATGTCCGGTAGTTCAACAACGTTATCTATCTTTCCTATTTCACGCCAAACTTTCTCCTGGCACAATGGGGTGAGTGATGATGCAGTGAATGATGTGATGAAGTGAAGTAAAGCATATATTCAGTGTGAGATGCGGTATCACGAAATGCTCCTTTGATGTTTGAAAGGGAGTTGTCTGGGATGGAAGAAATCCACTTATTCACTGCAAGTCTAACGCGATTACAATGGGCGCGGAGGTCAGCGTAAGAGAATGACTGAGGCCGTAAGCTAAAAATCCTGGCGAGCTGTAGTACATGATCAACCTGAGAGGGCCTGAATAGAATGCCAAATTCTTGCTTAAACAATTCCCACGAGGGGTTAGGTTGTTGGTCAAAAGCATGAAACGCTTCCCTAACCTTTGGTGAGGTAAGGTCAAGACGGGAATGAACAGCATTTAAACATTTCTTATCGAAACCCGTTGTCTGATCTCGGTGTCCCCGTTGATACAATAAATTCCTCAATTTCCTTGATCAGGGAATCTATGTCTAGTTTCAAGCTGCCATCAAACTTGGTAACAACCGAATAGGGCTGAAGGAAGCTTGGGTTAGTGGTTGTGGAGGAGTCTGAAGGCATTGTGGAGAAAGGAAAATGAGGTGCACGGGGACGAGGGGCTGTAGGGGAAGGAGGAGGAGGAGGGTGTCTAACGTTATGTAAAGGAGAATCACTGGTGGAATGTGCAGTGTCGTTTGCTTGTTTATTTGTTAAAAATGTCTTTTCTATACCAACTATAGCTGCATCTATTTCCAAGATAGACTGTTCTCGGCTGCGTGTGAAAGGTCGTGTTTGTGTGATTGGACATATGCAGATAACAGCGGAGATCTGAGCGTAAGGGTAGGTTCAAGGCAAAAGGAATTATCAGTCCGAAGATGGACGTAAGGCGGATAAGTGAAAACGGCCTTGGCTTATTGGCTTATGCGTACAGGTGAGTGGATGCAAGTGAGCTCCCTTCTCGGCCGAGGTATGGCGAATGTCCCCTTTTATTCAGCGGCTACATCCGGGCGGCGCTTGCTTCGCGGCTGGAGTGTCAGGTTTATCAGACCGTGACGGGGGTAAGTCGCTGCTTGCTCGAGGAGGACAGTAGTCACTGAGGTCCTTGGAGAACCAGGCCGAGTGGAAGGTGCGAAGTGCTGCTTCCTGTTGATAAGTGTACATCAGGAGGCAGCGACAGGAAGCACAGCCTTTGTTCAGCCGGGGCACAGATGTGTGGAGCACCACCTGTCCGGATGTGTTTATAATATATAGTGTATGGTATAAATATATATGCTATATTGTCATAATATATGATAATATAATACACCTAAGTATTAATTATAACATACTTTGTTATCACACACACATGTGTGTGTGTGCTTGCCACCGACACGGAACTCCAGTTATCTTTCTCCGTGGAACAAAAATCGTGAAAACAATATTGTACAGAACAGTAGGAAAGAAACAATAGAAGTCTGAAAAGTATTAGAACAGGATTTAGGATTTCAGATTTCCATTGGAATATATGACTAGAACTGAGGAACCACCTTTTTTCTTGTTTTACCAAAATGAGATATTATCATGAAAGCATTTACATCACTAGAGACCCATCCTAAAAGTTTCAAAGCCAAATGCCTCTCCCAAGTCGGGGACGACAGCCAGCGGAACCTCTAACTGTTAATGAGGCCTCCCCTCGCTCGCGTCGGTTACCAGTGAAGTTCTGTATAATGAACTCCTCTATGCATCTATAATTCATGAATGTTATTTCATGGTGCATGATGATGTATCTGGGCAGATATATTGTATTATTCGTAACTCGGCTCAAGAGGTCGCACGTGCACACACAATACTCATTACCTCTTCCATGGAATACATGATTATGCGACTGAACTTCCTTTCTATAAAAAACAAACATTATCATCGAAAGAAAAAAATCAAAACTCAATCTCAGTACTAAAGGTATGGCGCAAATACCTTCCTGGAAGGATTAGTTTTCTATGTAATATAAATAAAGTAGTCAAGGTAGACGTCTAATGGCCGAGCTTGGAATTCAGATGTAACTGACACAAAGCGTAAACGATCGGAACGGCAGCGGAAGGAAACTTTGCCTACTTGTTTTTTTTTTTTTTTTTTTTTTTTTTTTCTTTTGAATAGGAAGGTATTGTCAGAGTAAGAGACTGTAGGGGGGTCACAAAAAATCGATCCCACTTAGCTGGGCCATAAAGAGTACCCAAAAGAGTTGTAAAGATGGAAGTAGTTGAAGGGCCAGGATGGGAGGAAGAAGGGGTTGCGAGTGATGTAGTACTACGGAGGGTTCACCCTTCAGGGTCCCCACGAGGGGTAAGGGCTAAATAACTAGCTAGCGGGAAACCGTGCACATGGCACACGGTACTTCGCAAATATTTTCAATGACAACTAATATCAACCATCAAAATTGTATTAAAAGGTTTGGAGATATTGCTCGTTTCCTCTCTGTAAAGCTGCAGAAGAATGGCAAGCGGTGCTGCTTTGGACCTGTGCCTCAAGATTTGTCGACTTGGTTTAATGATCATGGGATTTTGGGGCATACCACCGCCAGTGTCAGCTCGTCTGTCAGCAAGCTCATTCCCTCCGATGCCTAAGTGGCCTGGGACCACGTTTATGATTATTCTTCTACCCTGAGCAAAAATCCTCTGCGCTTACTAAGCACAGTGGTCAGGAAGTAGATGCTGTCATTGGGTATGCTGTGCTGTAGACAGTCAATGGCTGCCTTGGAATCTGTATGTATGACCACGTATCTTTACCTCAGGGGCGAGTGGGCTAGGGCTCCCATGATCGCAACTGCCTCTGCCTGTAGCGATTTTGTGGCATCCCTTGCTGCAAAGTCGGCGCCTGCAGTGTGGGTTACAGGATCGACTGTAATCCATCCGTGAAGTAACAGGATGAGTGATGGCTGCAATGGCCCTCTGGGCTTCTGCCTTCAGACTCGGCATGGGGTATTGGTTCTTTCTCCTTGAC
This sequence comes from Penaeus monodon, assembly GCF_015228065.2. Classification (NCBI taxonomy): domain Eukaryota; kingdom Metazoa; phylum Arthropoda; class Malacostraca; order Decapoda; family Penaeidae; genus Penaeus; species Penaeus monodon. Next base: position 23,222,214 of record NC_051387.1, read on the forward strand.
AAGCTCATAACAGAGAACTCGGTCAAGGCGGGGCTTTAATAAAGCCAGGGTGGGAGGAGTCCATGCCCATTAGGATTGGTCTTTGAGCTGAATAGCGTATCAACATCCTGAGTGTGTGAAACAGCCAGGAGTCGTTTGTTCGAGGCGTCTGAGTATATTTTGTCTCATGCTTGTGTTCCGGGGTGCTTTGTGTTCAAAGCGACAGAAGCATAGTCCACAATGGGACGGACAGTATGTGCATAGAATGATCTTAGTACTTTATGTCTAGTTCCTATGTGTCTCTGTCATTGCACTCATGATAGACAGTCTTGCTTTGGTTCGGCCAACCAGGTACTGGACCTTCTTTTGGAAGAAGAGGGTCTGGTCAATTACGCCAAGGTATTCGAAAACCTGAACCCAGTCTAGGCCCATTCCCTGGACACGCAGACCTGTGCCTTGAACATTGTCTTAGAGCCATGGCTTTTGATCTGGCTGCAGAGATCTTTAGCTCTGTCCTACAACACTCCTCATGAAGGGGCTCATGCCCACAGAGGTGTTTATGTGAGGGTCCCATTTTCCACTGGAGACGGTTTAATACCATCCTCTTGGCCGTCTTGCTCAGACAGCTGAGGAGAGAGATGAGGTGATACCTCCCTGACTCATTTGGTTTTGGGATGTGGAAGTTTACCATTACTTGTTGAGAAGTCGCAGGAATGCAACACACCCTCCTAAGTGGGAGACAGGGTAGGAGATCCCATCAGAGGCAGGGCTGAGCGAGAACTGTTTTTGTGTTTTCCTTAGATCCCTTAGAGTTATCGGAGTTATCGGGTTCGCCTGCCCTTCTCTCTTTCTCTTGCTTATGTTGGAAGCAGATTTAGTCATAAATAAAATTTAGTGGATCAGTGGAGAGTTGAACGGACTCGAACAACAACCAAGAATTTGTCCTTAATATTGTTTAAAGTATAATATTAGATTCACTACAGACATACAGTTTTTAATTTAAAAGAAAGTTTTATATTATAAAAAAATAGTAGTAAACTATTCGACTCCAAATCTGGTTTATATTTTATTTTATATTATTTTTATATTTTATTTAATCAAAATATGAAAATTAATATGAATGTATATTATATGTTTGATGTATATATGGTTATATTATGATATGTTATATAATTTTTATATATATATATAGATAATAATTATGTATTATATACCATATGTCATCAAAATTCTGAATATAAGGTAAAAAAATGAAAAAAAAAAATCGAAAAAGTAAAATTAATGATAATAATATAAATTATATAATATAATATTATATATATAGATATATATATATAATAAGTATATATAATATTGATAATATAATATAATATATATATATAATATATATATGTATAGTGATAATGCATAATATATATAATACTATTTATATATTTTTATATACATTTATAATACATTATTTTTACTTATGTATTATACATGTATATAAAGTTATGTAGTTGGAAATTGTATGTGATACATGAGTATTGTATGACATGTTGATATGTTTGTAGTAGTAGTATATAGCATGTTCTGTATGTTGACCTTAGTTTGTTCATTTGTGTTGTGTTTGATACAATACTTTACAGAATTACAACATCAAAGTTCATCATTTACATTGCTATCGTATCAAATATATATAATCATATTCATATATATGTTTACGTATAGTAACATATATATATACATATATATATATATATATATATATATATATATATATATATATATATATATATATATAAAAGTTTCTCCAAGGCCAAAGAATCAGGCATAGAAATGTTAATTTTTTTTTACATCAAATAAATATCATTTTGTGCCCTTTGCAAGTTCTATTGTCAAGTTTTATATTCTAGAGATATTATAATTACCTACACATTATAAAGTTTTACTTCTTCAAAATAAAAGTACTTTTACTGTTTCACTCATTACACTGTCAGCTGCAAGCACAGTTGTCTTTTTTTTTTCTTCTTTTTTTTACCTTTTCTTAAGTTTTGTCATTTGAATTGTATTATAATATTTTGACATAATTTTCTCAATCAGATTTCTTTCCTGTTGTAGATATTTGTAAAATTACTTCAACCAATCACAATCATCATTAGAGACCTACCCCTTCACTCAGTGAATACAAAATGCTACACAAGTATTGCCAGTTAAAAATTGTCACCTCCAGACTAGTGGTGTACCAGTTGGGAACATGGGGAAATGTACATGTAAATTTCACTGTAGTAATGTTTTGCTTTAAGTAATTACACATTGAGTCAGTTAATAGACCTTTAGGACTCCTTTCCTTGAGCTTTCTGGATTTTTTCCTAATGCTATAATATCAATGATTATTATTATTGACATAAAAATTATTACCATGTTATTAACGCAATGCTGCTGGGAATGGAATTTGCATAAATATCATGCCCAAAGTAAGTTTAGTTTCTTCATTGTATTAATACAGATTGCTCACCAAGAAGTCAATCACTAGTCCAGCCTATTTCATCTGTTTACCCTTTTCCTTGATTTTCAGAAATATTTTATTTTGCTATTAGTATTGCTAATAACACAAATGTCAATAACAGAATAACAACATAGACATCAATAGTATTAGAAAGAAAAACATTTTTCCCAAAACCCGAACACAAGGGAAAAATGAGGCGAGTTTTGGAGACTACTAAGTGACTCAATGGCAGCAGGACACTTGTGGAGTCATCTATGTATAAATTAAATTAAAAAAAAAACACTACTACACTGAACATCACATTTTTTTCAGCAGCATTGGGTTAACAATACTAATAGCATTATAAAAAAATATATATTTCCAAAAATCAAGGACTAGATAAACAGGTGAGATAGGTAGAATTAGTAACTCCTTGGTGACAAAGCACTTGTGAAGCCATTTCTGACATTGCAGACGACATTGGGTTTACTTTGACATCTGCTTGACACCTGATAATATCCTAGAGTAAGGGATGATAAACAATTACCCCATAATAATTTATTTACAATAGTGATAACAACTTCTATGTATTCTTACATAGACTTGATATTATGATACACTGACAATCTCAGTGTAATAACTGCAAATATTTATAATCTTTAACATAATAATGTAAACATAACTGCAGAAATGCTAAACAGTCAGAAGCTACATGACTGAAGCAGTCATGATTGGAAAATATCAAACAGATAAAATACATTTAGATAAACTGACTGTGGATATTTCAACATTTATACTAGCTGATTGAATGGCCATTTTCAAATGGATTTCAAACATGGATAAAGAAAGTATGCTAAGGGAGGGAGAAAGGGAGGGAAGGAACTGAGGGAGGGGGAGAGGGAGAGGGAGAGAGAGGGAGAGGGAGAGGGAGAGGGAGGGAGAGGGGGGAAGGGAGGGAGGGAGGGAGGGAGGGAGGGATATGTTGTGTGTGTTAAATCACTTCAATTTGGAGTACTTCTACTTGTTTTGGAAAGCCAGTTTCCTTCAGAAAATAACAGAAAACATTTTATTGTGGATAACAGTAAATTATGATATGGACTGTATTACGAACCAAAGAGGAGATATATTGTACTTTGTCAATGGTCTTCAAAGTCCTCATTCATTCCAAATTCAAATACAGACCATCAATACTCCCAAAATTCTACCTATAACAAAAAATAGTTCCACAGCTTGAACTGCATTCGCCTCAGAATCTGACAACCTTCACTTCCCCTTTGGCAGGTGCAGCTCCAGCTTTCTCTGATGAGTTCACATTCTCAAAACTGTCCAGAGCTTCTAGGGCACTGCCATCCATTCGGCCAACTGTTATTGTTGATTTCTGGTTCTCCTCCTGGCAAGATAGAAGTAGTTGTTATGGAATACATGGCTTCCTTGAATAAGTAGGTCATATGGACCTCTGGAACTTATGGTTTACATATAAGCATGAAAGTCATTCAACTATCTGAATATGAGATCTGTGCTAAAAAAATAAAAATAAAAATAAATAAATAAATAAATAAATAAATAAATAAATAAATAAATAAATAATAATAAATAAATAAAACAATAATAAATAAATAAATAAATAAAATAATAATAATAAATAAATAAAATCCGGTCTCGTAGACTGCATAATATCACTGAATCAATCATATTCAAAAATATTTTCTCTACTTCCACATTTACACACACATTAATTGTTAACTTACTGCTCCCTATAGAACAAATATAAAACAAGCATAAGCAAGGCTTACCTGCAGATCTGGACAATCCTTGCGTAAATGTTCCACTGATCCACACATCCGGCAAGCTCCTCCATCTGGGTATAGACCACGTGGGTTTTCTGAACACTCCTTGGCAAGGTGACCCGTCTCCCCACATACAAAGCATGTTGCATGGGAAAATGCACCACCTTTATCCTTCTGTGGACACTCCTTGTGTCTGTGTTCAGTTGAACCACACTAATGGAAAAACAAAAATTCATAAATTTGTTAGATCTATTTGTATCAGTATCAAAATAAATATACCACTGCAAATTCTCTCTGCTTATTATTTGCCACTCCAGTATTTACTTATCAAAAATATTCCAAGAAACTTCATTTTCCTGTACCATGAACAGTCCAACTTACTGTATAACAGATATCTATTGGACCACTAGATCCTGATCCATCATTCAACATTGGGCATGTTGACACCATATGCCCAGGCTGGCGGCATTTAAGACATAAAGACTTTGATGCATTCTTGAGTAACCTCTCTTCTTTACGACGTTCTCTCTGCAAGATACTTTGCAGCTGATCTCCAGATACCCCCTCCTTTGTAAGACGAGCTGGAAATCAGATATTTTTAATGTTTACTTTATCACAAATTAAATTCAAGAATTCATAAATCCATTGAAGAGAAAAAAAAAAAAAAATGTTCCCTAAGCTAAGAATTTTTTCCTTCAAATGATTCTATCAATGGCTTACCTTTTAATCCATTAAGTCTGTCAGCAGATTCCTTCTTAACAAAAAATCCGTCAAATTTAACAACTTGAAAGTCCTCCTCATTATTATTACTGCTGCTTCTGTTTGGGATATCCGTTTTGCTTGGTGCATTTGTTACATCATTTCTGTTTCTTGCTCGAGTAGTATCTATTTTCATACCTTTCAGGTGCTTCTGAAGGAGCTTAAGCTCTCGCCTCTTTTCTTTTTTCATAGTCCTCTGAACTTTTATCTGTTCTTCTTTTGTTAGCTCAGTAGAATCATTTCCATCCTCCCTTTCAGAAACAGCCTCCTTCACGAGCTCTTCTCTCCTACCATCTAAATATGCCACTGCACTTTTCAACACCCAGAAAACCTTCGTATTGAGTCTCATATCATTTTCTTCAAAAAAACTGGGTTGTGATTCCTTCTCTGAACATCATTTTCCCAGTCATATTTGGGCATTCAGTTTTCCTATCCCCCGGTTGATGACAATTGAAACAGGTGAGCTGCTTTTCACTTCTTTCTTTCCTCTCACTGTTTTCCATCCCTGCTGAACAATCTGCCTTCCTGTGCCCTGGCTGATGGCAATTAAAACAAGTAATCTGGTTATCTCTACTTGCTTCTGGGCAGTCGGATATCCTATGCCCTGGCTGAGGGCCCTTTGAAACAGGAAATCTGGTTATCCCCCCTGCTTCGGGGCAGTCTGATATTCTTTATGCCCTGGCTGGTGGCATTTTGAAACAGGTGAGCTGATTTCCATTCCATGCTGAACCATAATCATTTCTTCCCATTCCTCCTGGGCAATCTGCTCTCCTATGTCCTGGCTGATGGCAGTTGAAACAGGTAATTTGGTTACCTCCACCTGCTTCTGGGCAGTCTGATATCTTGTGCCCTGGCTGGTGGCATCTGAAACAGTAGCCTGTTTTTCCATTCCTTCCAAAACCAGAATCATTTCCCATTCCTCCACTCCCTGGATGAGAGCCACTGTAAGATGCTGAACCATAATCTTTTTCTTCCCATTCCCCTGGGCAATCTGCTCTCCTGTGCCCCTGGCTGATGGCAATTGAAACACGTAATCTGGTTATCTTGGCCTGTCCTGCCATAATCTCCACCTGCTGCTGGGCAGTCAGACATCTTATGCCCTGGCTGTTTGCATTTGAAACATGTGAGCTTATTCTCATTCCATGCTGAACCCAATCACTTCTTCCCATTCCTCCGGGCAATCTGCCTTCCTGTGTCCTGGTTGATGGCAATTGAAACAAGTGATCTGATTATTACTTCCTGTTCTATTACATTCTCTCCCCGTCTTTTTTGGACAGTCAATTTTTCGTGTCCTGACTCATTGCAATTAAAGCAGGTGATCTGGCCATCATTTCCTGCTTTTGTATTTTCCCTATTCCTGCCACTGTTGGACAGTCTCAATTCTGTGTCCTGGTTGATGGCATTTGAAACAGGTGATCTGATTATCATTTTCCTGTTCTATTGCATTCTCTGCCGTCTTTTGGGGCAGTCAATTTTTTCTGTGTCCGGGCTCATTGCAATTGAAGCAGGTGATCTGGCCATCATTTCCTGCTTTATTATCTTCTACTCCTGCCACTGTTGGGCAGTCTGCAATTCTGTGTCCTGGTTGATGGCTTTGAAACGGTGACAGGCTCTCTTTTTCTGTAGGGAACATTTTCTCTACCTGTCTGTGGGCAATCTGCTATTCTATGCCCGGCTGGTGGGATCTAAAACAGGATACTTTATTGTCCCCCATTACTTAATTCAGAATTATGTTCATAATTTTCATCATCATTATCTGAATATTTTTTTAATACTACTTTTCCCCCTTCATTAGGTATCTTATTCTTCTTCTTTACCATTTTTCTTTTGCTTTCAGGTAACTGATCTTCAACTGCCGCCTTTTGTTCATATATAGTTCAATCCTTAATTCTCTATGAGCTTTTCGTTTTGCTTTCATCATCCTCCTCATTACCTAAAAATGTGAAAATATATATTTTTTACACACAAAAAAAAATAAAAATGGAAACACAAGAGGGTTTCCTACCAAAATTCCCATTTTGATTTACACAAAATATAAGGACTTAAGTACATTTGAAATATGGATAAACCCCAAATAGACATACCGTATATACTTGAATCCATAAAAAATAATAACATGATAAGTAGATAAAAGCCCTCTTCTACTCACCTCCTTCTCTGAATGCCCTTCTTCTTTGAGAGAGCCCTTCAGCTGGTCCAGCTTCTCCACCACCTCCTTCTTAACCCACATGTTGTCATACCTTTTCATGCGCTGACCTTCTTCATAGGGGAGGTCCCAAAACCCTGTTCTTTCTGTCCCATCCTTGAATACCTTAACCCTCTGAAATTTTTATCTTGATTACAAACCTTTCTTTCTTTTTCTGCTTTCCCATTATCCATTTTTTTTCGTCTTCTTTTTTCTCTTCTGTTAAATCTGAACTTTCTCAATACAATCATCATTTTTTTTCTAATTTATCACTGACCACTTTCCCCTCATCCCCTGATTCATCGCAACTGCTTTTCTTCTTCTTGATCTGGACAGCAACAGTGTTCCCCTTCTCCATTTGCTTTGTCTAGCTTTCTCTTTTTCTTCCCCTTCACTTCACCTTTCTTCACATCATTTTCAGCCCCTTTTTTTTAATTTTCTTCTTAATTTTTTTTCTTCAACGAATTTATTTCTTCATTTTCTTTATCAACAGTGTCCCTCTTTACCAACACATTTTTTTTCTTTATCTGCAAAGTATCTCCCCCACTCTCATCCAACACTCTCTTTTTTTTTTTTTGTCAAAATCTTTCTTTGTAATGCCATTATTACCTCCTTCTTTACTCTTATTCCTTTTCCACATTCTTTAATGTTTTTTCAATGTCTGCCTGCTTTCTGGTATTTTTCGTCGGTGCCAACTCATGCCAGGGGGTGGGCTCTTCCGGAACCCGCTTGTTGGAGCCCTTGGAGCCCTCGGCACGTGCAAACCTTACCATCCTTCAAGGAAGTCGTCCTCTGAAAAGCACAAAGTCAAATCAGATTTTTGTCATTTTCTCCACTTTCTCAAGGAGTGGGAAAAGTACGACCATAGAGCTCCAAGAATTTACAAGTTTTACAACCTCTCTACCATCATTAATATGAGATTGCACCAAATAGTACTATAGAAAATTAGAATACATTTACATAATGACTGTACTAAGTTACGTATAAATCTAAGGACAGCACAGAGAGAGAAAAATATTACACTCACTGACATATAAAACAATCTGCTCAGGTAAAGAACAAGGTCAGAAATAAAATTTTAAAAAAAGGGGGAAAATTAATCATGACATGCTGCATGAAGACCAGACGGAGGTTCAAGGGCAGAGACCGGATGGAAAAATAGTGATCAGGTGGGGATCCCGAGGTAATGTTTGAGTGTTCCAGGGACGCCCCCACAGTTGCTGGCTAGGATGACAGGGACAGTAGCAGAGGGGTGCAGTTACTTCATAAATTGCCCAAAAGTTCTTGGCTATGTTGCATTACATGGTAAAGCCAGATTCTTCTATTTCATTATCAGGCACCATTTCCAAAACACCATAATCTTAAAAGCTATTAGTTTTCTTTTTTTCTAGCTCTATGTGCTCAATCTGGTTTAATACCAATCTTACTAGTAATAATTATAAGTAACTTTACAAATGCTTCCAACTGTAAAAGTTGTTCCATGTGCATTTCTAAGCCGTCTGCTGTTAACCTAAACTAAAATGCGGTTACTACTTGGCTCCCTGAAACCCAGTGAGAGACTGTAATAGCAACTTACGTTTTTTTTTTCAATGACAGACCCTAATTTCCCATAGGGTGGGGGTGTCTTCATTCAGAAATAACTCCTTGCGTGAAAATCTAACGAAAAGTCAAAGCAACATATTGATCCCACAAGAAAAAAAACGAATTGACTGCTATTGACAGCCACAATACCGAAAGAGGGAGCAGTCAAAGAGGCAAATACACCACGAAGAGAAAAGCAGACGAGCAAGGCCTCCTTCAACACACGTGTCCCTCCTGTCTCTCCCGGACAGCGTTGCCAGACGCGGGTTTGTTGACTCCATAAACACGTGAATCCTTTCTGACATTCATGTGGTCCTTTGCATCAATAGTGCATCCTGTGTGAATTTAACTGATGTAGTAATTATTTCTTTCTATTCTTGTAATACCTTTGCAAACAAGAAGTGATTAAGAACTAATTCCAAAATATAATCCCGTTACAGTGTTACCAAAGCGAATATAGGTGAAGATAGTTTATACCACTTTATGAGGAAAATAGTTTATACCACTTTATGGGAAAATAATTTTATAGTTTTCGATATATCACAAAAAAAAGAAACATGTGAATGTGGCGACAAAAGAAATAATGTCTTTGGTACCAACGAAAGTTAAATAACTAGATTTTTTATTATTATTTGATCCTATTACACTACCTTTCTTAAAAGTTGCAAGACATAATCGTACAAAAGTAAAAAAGAAAATCTCTATTGTGCGTGTATGTCTATTGTATCTATGTAAGTCCATTAATGTCTATTACACTGCACAATATTTTTTACTTTATACATGAAACCCCCCAAATCACCCCAGCCAATCATCATCATAAAAACCCCCACCCCCCCCCCCAAATCTCCCCAAAAAAAAATTTTTCATCATCACCCAAAATGATCAACCCCAAATCAATTCATCTATTGGCTAATTTTTTTTTTTTAAAAAAAACTTTATTAAAAGTTTTTTTTTATCTAACCCCTTTTAAAACCCTATTTTATTTCCAGAAAAGTTTTTCCTTAAAAAAATTCTCCAAAAAAGATGGTAGATTTTACAGTGATAATTTCCTCATTTCTTCCAAAAATCTTAAAAGACTAAAGACACAGTTTTTTCTCCCCTTTGAACCGAGTTCACGGACTTTTGGCTGACGCTTCATTTAAGGGAAGGTAAAAATTTTGGAAACCACACAAAAATATAACAAAAATTAAAAATCTTCATTATTCTATTACTTTTAAAGATGCAAAAACCAAATTTATCACCATCTTTGTTTAGTATCACCATCCCATTATTTTTTATTATTATCATTTATCATCCTTAGCAGCAGTTTTAATGTTAGCTTTATTGATATATTACTATGAGTAGATGTTGTTGAGTGATAATAATGATAGTAACTTAATTGAATACCAATCTGTTGAAATTTTTAAACCCTTGGGTTTAAAAGGGAAAACCATCTTGTTAGAAGGGAAAATTTTCCCCCTTTCAAGAACCCAAATTTTTCTCTCGGGTCTTCCCACTGCTAGAAAAAAAAATTCAAAAACCATTTTTGAGATCATTATAAGTTGCCCTGTCACATTCATCTTAATCTGGATGGGGAGATTTAAGGCGCAGTCTGACACTGTTTTGCGATCGGGAAATTCAAAAGGGAAAATCATAAGAAAAAGGGGTTTTTTAAGAAATCCAGCAGGGGAAAAATTTTTTGGCAAAAAGTGTAAAAAAAGGGAGTCTGTAAAGGAAAAAAGTTTCCTAAATTTAACTAGTATGGTTTTCATTTGATAACCAAAGGTTGGATACGTCTTCATTGTTAGTGCTGACATATCAGTGTATAGTGGGTTTTTTTTCCAGCCTTTTCGATGATGGATTCCAAAGGTACCAGAAACTTTCTTGTAATATACGTAAATTCATGATCTGCCAGATGGGATTGGCTGTCTTCAAGGTAAAGGAGTGTTTCTTTGTGGCAATATATTTAGTCTGAGGTACAGTTATGTGTATATTTCCTAATGGTTATGGGTTTTTAAAATTTTTTATAAAAAATATATATTATAATATATAATATAAATAATATATTATATAATATATATTATATAAAATCTATATTATATATAATTTTTATATATATATAAAATTTTTTATTATATATTAAATAAAAATTTTTATCAAATATATTATATTTTATAATAGTTATTTTATATATTATCTATAATATTTATATTCTAATTTTTTTAAATAATACTTTATATATAATTAATATTAAAACAATTTTATCTATAATTAAATATGACTATATTTTATAGATAGTATATATATATATATATATTAATTAATAGATTATATACATATATATATATTATATATATATAATATTATATCATATATATTATATATATAATATATATATTATTTATATATAATATTATATATATATTATATTATTTATATTTATATTATATATACTTTATCTTATATATTAATATTTCATAATTATATATATATATATATTTATATATATATTATATTATTATTATATATATATATTATATATATATATTATATTTATTTATATTTAAGTATTTATTATATATATATATTTATATATATATATATATATTATATATATATATTATATATATATATTATTATTTATATATAATTTTAATATAACCACACACAAACCACCACCACACACACACACACACACACACCTATCTGTATACAGTTGACTATTCTACTTGATATACATACATCAATAATTTTACAAATAAACTGCATTCTGTTACCAATATAAACCAAAATTTATTATAAATACAATATAAAAGTATTAAAACAAACCTTATTGAGTCAAACTTGAATCTCTGTAAATTCTACATTCTGACTGAAAGTTGATCAAAGAGTACAAGAATGGGACAGAGGTAAGTTGTGAATCAGACCCATTTGTGTGAGGAATTCCCTGAAAGACAAAAATTTATTATATAAATTACTGAATATACAATAGCCTCAAATTTTGGTATAAAGTTATTTTTTCTGTTTCTATTAATAACTGTATAATTTGAAGTCCTAACAAAGAAGTCAGTAAAAATGTAGCATTAAGTGATGTTTTTCAAACATGAATCATACTAAAAAATTAGTTAATACAAAACCCATTGGAATATACCTAACGTCCTCAACAAATATATTGCCACAAAGAACATCCTTTACCTGAAGACAGCCAATCCCACTCAGTCATGAATTTACGAAATTTAAAAGAATTTCGGGTACCTTTGAACCATCATCAAAAAAGGCTAAAAAAACCCCCACTATAATATATGTCCCCTAAAAAATGAGCTACCCAACCCTTTTGGTTTTATCAATAAACCTACTATTAAATTGAGGAAATTTTTCTTTCCTTCTCAAAACCCCCTTTTTTTTTACATTTTTACCAAAAATTTCCCTTCCCACTGCTGGATACATTTCTTAAAATCCTCTTTTTTCATTATGATTTGCCTTGATGAATTTCCCGATCTGCAAGCAGTGTCAGCTGCGCCTTTTCTCCCCACCCAAATTGATAAATGTGAAGGGAAACTTTAAGATCTAAAAAATGTTTTTTTAAATTTTTTTTTCTAGCAGGGGGAAACCACTGAGTAAAATTTGGGTTTTTAAAAAAAAATTTTTTTTTTTTAAATTTTTTTTTTTAAAACCCAAGGGGTTTTAAATTTTTTAATCAATCTGGTTATTTTAGTTAATCATTATTATCCTCAACACATCTATAAAAAAAAAAAAAAAAAAAAAAAAAATTTAAAAATTAATATAATAATAACTAATAAGGTGAGGTGATTATAAAAAATGTGGTATTTAAACCTTTTTGGTTTTAAAGTATTAAAATTAAATTTAAAATTTTTTTTCTTTAAAAATTTTTTTTTTCCCTTTTTTTAAGGGGATTTTTTTTTGGGTGGGGATTTAAAAAAGGGGGTTTTGGGGAAAAAACAAAATTATCTACTGTAACTCTACCCTTAAAATTTTTTTTAAGGAAATTTCTGGAAAAAATATTTTTTGTTAATACTTATATGTAACATACCCCAAGATATATTGAGATTTTTGGGGATGTGTTTTGATGATATGTTTGAAGATGATTATGATAGGGTTTTGATGAGTTTTGGGATGTTGAGGATGATTGATATATTGATAAATTTGATTGATGATGTTTTGATAAATGATGTTTAAATATGATGATGATATGTTGATGATGATTGGATGATTTTGAGATGATTGATGATGAGGTTTGAGATGTTTATGAATGATTATGGATTGATGATGACTTTGATGTATTGATATGACTGAGTTATTGAATGATTATGATTTTGATGATGATGATGATGGATGATGATGTGATGATGGATGATGATGATGATGTGATGTGATATGTGATTAAAAATTATGAAAATATAAAAAATTCTATGGAAAAAAAGCCCTGCAGGCCTATACAGCTCACTGGCTTAAAAAACTCCAGCATAATTGGGTTTGAGTAACTAACCATTTTCCTAACACTCATTCCACTGTCACTTTTCAGCCTGTCTTCTTTTGTCTGTATGCTGACAGGGGGTGATCTTTTTGGTCCCCCAAAGAAAACTGGGGGGACTTAGAAATGCTAGGCAATCTCCCCCTTTCTCTGTATCTCACTATTTTTCAATTTACCCGATGAAAAGTGTCCCGTGTTTGTAAAGGTTTTACCGTCCAAAAACTTTATTTTTTTACTGTATCCGGGTTTTCCCCAATGTAATAAATTTTCCCCTTACTTTTACTCAAACCTCTCCATAAACAAGGGTGTGCTTGATACACTTAAATAAAATGCAAGCCTGGGTATGCACATGTTTTTCAGGGAAACCCCCTGAGGGGGCAGGCCTCACCCCAGGCCCTTTTGCAGTTTAACATAGGTCCTATTAGCACAAAATGCTTTTTTTCTGGCGTTCCGTTCCCTGAGTGTGTGGGCGTTTAGGGTGCTAACCTTTAATGGGCTAGGGGGGCATACTTACTTTAAACACATATGTATGAAAAAACAATTTTTTTTTGAAATATTTTATAAAAAAAAATTTAATAATAAAGCGATACACTATCGAAAAATAAAGGTAATTCCTGCAGACATTTTGAACTAATTATTTTTGGTTTAAAATACAATTCTTTCCTCTTCTCGTTTTACTTAATGGGAGAAAATCACTTATGTGCGATACTGGACCTGTAAAATACACATAAACTAATTCCATAGCCTTACTTTAAAAGAATTTTTCTCCATGTGAAAATTTCACAATTGCACTTTTTCTCTCACGAGCGGCTTCACTGTTACCATGGAAACCTCCCAAATCAGCTGATTGGCGACGGTGCAAATATGGTTTGGAAATATAGTTAGCATACTATTTACATTTCAATCAATAAATGATATTCACCGAATTAATATAAAATATATGATTTTGGGATTCAGGGATAATAAAGAAAAAGAAAAGTTTATATTCACGGTAGTTTACGACAAATCTCTCGCACCATACACATGGTAAGGGAGTAATAGTCTTTTATATCTAAAACCCTATAAAAGAAAAAGAAGACATACACTGGTACGAACGAAAATTAAATAACTAGATATGTTTTTTATTTTTTATCAGTTGATTCTATAACACTACCTTTCTTAAAATAGCAAGATATAATCGTACTAAAGTAAAACAAAAATCATCTATTGTGCATGTGTAATAGACATTAATGGATTTTACATAGATACAATAGACATACACGCACAATAGAGATTTTCTTTTTTACTTTTGTACGATTATGTCTTCCCAACTTTTAAGAAAGGTAGTGTAATAGGATCAAATATAATAAAAAATCTTGTTATTTACCTTTCGTTGGTACCAAAGACTTTTTTCTTTTGTCGCCACATTCACATGTTTCTTTTTTTTGTGATATATCAAAAACTATAAAATTATTTTCCCATAAGTGGTATAAACTATTTTCCTCATAAAGTGTATAAACTATTTCACCTATATTCGCTTTGGTAACACTGTAACGGGATTATATTTTGGGAAATTAGTTCTTAATCACTTCTTGTTTGCAAAGGTATTACAAGAATAGAAAGAATAATTACTACATCATTAAATTCACACAGGATGCACTATTGATGAAAAAGGACCACTGAATGTCAGAAAGGATTCACGTGTTATGGAGTCAACAACCCGCTCTGGCAACGCTGTCCGGGAGAGACAGGAGGACACGTGTGTTAGGAAAGGCCCTTGCTCGTCTGCTTTTTCTCTTCGTGGTCTATTTGCCTCTTTGACTGCTCCCTCTTTGGGTATTGGGGTTGTCAATAGCATTCATTCGTTTTTTTTCTTGGGGGATAAATATGTTGCTTTGACTTTTCGTTAGATTTTCACGAAAGGAGTTATTTCTGAATGAAGAAAACCCCCACCCTATGGGAAATTAGGGTCTGTCATTGAAAAAAAACGTAAGTTGCTATTACAGCCCTCTCACTGGGTTTTCAGGGAGCCAAGTAGTAACCGCATTTTAGTTTAGGTTAACAGCAACGGCTTAGAAATGCACATGGAACAACTTTTACATTTGGGAAAGCTTTGTAAAGTTACTTATAATTATTACTATAAGATTGGTATTAAACCAATTGAGCACATAGAGCTAAAAAAAAGAAACTAATAGCTTTTAAGTTTGGGTTTTTTTGGAAATGGTGCCTTTAATGAAAAGAAGAATCCGGCTTTACCATGTAATGCAACTAGCCAGACTTTTGGGAATTATGAGTAACTGCACCCCTGCTACTGTCCCTGTCATCCCTACCCGCAACTGTGGGGCGCCCCAACACTACATTACCACGGTCCTGAAATCCCCGCCTTTTGCCTCGGATCCCCACCTGATCACTATTTTTCATCCGGGCTCGCCCTTTAACCTCCGTCTGGTCTTCAGCAGCATGTCATTTTTTTTCCCCTTTTTTTTAAATTTTATTTTTGACCCCTTTTTTCTTTACCTGGCAGATTGTTTTATATGCGTGAGTGTAATATTTTTTTTTCTCTCTGTGCTGCCCCTTTGATTTATCTACTTAGTCAGTCATTTTTTAAATGTATTCCAATTTTCTATAGTACTATTTGGTTCAATCTCATATTAATGATGGTAGAGAGGTTGTAAACTTGTAAATTCTTGGAGCTCTATGGTCGTACTTTTCCACACCCTTGAGAAAGTGGAGAAAATGAAAAAAATCTGATTTGACTTTGTGCTTTTCAGAGGACGACTTCCTTGAAGGTTTGTAAGGTTTGCACGTGCCGAGGCTCCAAGGCTCCAACAAGCGGGTTCCGGAAGAGCCCACCCCCTGGCATGAGTTGGCACCGACGAAAATACCAGAAAGCAAGCAGACATTGAAAAAACATTAAAGAATGTGGAAAAGGATAAGAGTAAAGAAGGGAGGTAATAATGGCATTACAAAGAAAGATGTGACAAAGAAAAAAAGAGAGTGTTGGATGAGAGTGGTGGAAAATCCCTTTGCAGATAAGAAGAAAAATGTGTTGGTAAAGATGACACTGTTGATAAAGAAAATGAAGAATAAATTCAGTTTGAAGAAAAAAAATTAAGAAGAAAATTAAGAAAAGGCTGAAAATGATGTGAAGAAAGGTGAAGTGAAGGGGAAGAAAAAGAGAAAGCTAGACAAAGAAAATGGAAAAAGGAACACTGTTGCTGTCCAGATCAAGAAGAAAAGCAGTGCTGATGAATCAGGGATGGGGGGAAATTTGTCAGTGATAAATTAGAAAAAAATGATGATTGTATTGAGAAAAGTTCAGATGTTAACAAAGAGAAAAAAGAAGACCAAAAAATGGATAAGGGGAAAGCAGAAGAAGAAAGAGTTTGTAATCAATGATAAAATCAAGGGTAAGGTATTCAAGGATGGACAGAAAGACATGGTTTGACCTCCCCTATGAAGAAGGTCACGCATGACAAGGGATGACAACATGTGGGTTAAGAAGGAGGTGGTGGGGAAGCTGGACCAGCTGAAGGGGTCTCTCAAAGAAGAAGGGCATTCAGAGAAGGAGGTGAGTAGAAGAGGGCTTTTATCTACTTTATCATGTTATTATTGTTTTATGGATTCAAGTATATACGTATGTCTATTTGTGTTTATCCATATTTCAAATGTACTTAAGTCCTTATATGTTGTGTAAATCAAAATAGATTTGGTAGGAAAACCCTCTTGTGTTTCCATTTTTATTTTTTTTTTGTGTGGTAATAAATATATATTTCACATTTTTAGGTAATGAGGAGGATGATGAAAGCAAACGAAAAGCTCATAGAGAATTAGGATTGAACTTATTATGAAACAAAAGGCGCAGTTGAAGATCAGGTTACCTGAAAGCAAAGTAAAATGGTAAAAAGAAAAATAAGATACCTAATGAGGGGAAGTAGTATTAACAATATTCAGATATGATGATGATAATTATGACATAATTCTGAATTAAGTAATGGTGACAATAAATATCCTGTTTTTAGATGCCACCAGCCAGGCATAGAATAGCAGATTGCCCACAGACAGGTAGAGAAAATGTTACCACAGAAAAAGAGAGCCTGATCACCTGTTTCAAATGCCATCAACCAGGACACAGATTGCAGACTGCCCAACAGTTGGCAGGAGTAGAAGATAATAAGCAGGAAAATGATGGCCAGATCACCTGCTTCAATTGCAATGAGCCAGGACACAGAAAAATTGACTGCCCCAAAATGACAGGCAGAGAATGCAATAGAACAGGAAGTGATAATCAGATCACCTGTTTTCAAATGCCATCAACCAGGACACAGAATTGCAGACTGTCCAACAGTGGCAGGAATAGAAGATACAAAAGCAGGAAATGATGGCCAGATCACCTGCTTTAATTGCAATGAGTCAGGACACAGAAAAATTGACTGTCCAAAAATGACAGGCAGAGAATGTAATAGAACAGGAAGTAATAATCAGATCACTTGTTTCAATTGCCATCAACCAGGACACAGGAGGCAGATTGCCCAGGAGGAATGGGAAGAAGTGATTGTGGTTCAGCATGGAATGAGAATAGCTCACATGTTTCAATGCAATCAGCCAGGGCATAAGATGTCTGACTGCCCAGCAGCAGGTGGAGATTATGGCAGGACAGGCCAAGATAACCAGATTACGTGTTTCAATTGCCATCAGCCAGGACACAGGAGAGCAGATTGCCCAGGAGGAATGGGAGAAATGATTATGGTTCAGCATCTTACAGTGGCTCTCATCCAGGGAGTGGAGGAATGGAAATGATTCTGGTTTGGAAGGAATGGAAATCAGGCTACTTGTTTCAGATCCACCAGCCAGGGCACAAGATATCAGACTGCCCAGAAGCAGGTGGAGGTAACCAAATTACCTGTTTCAACTGCCATCAGCCAGGACATAGGAGAAGCAGATTGCCCAGGAGGAATGGAAGAAATGATTATGGTTCAGCATGGAATGGAATCAGCTCACCTGTTTCAAATGCCACCAGCCAGGGCATAAGATATCAGAACTGCCCAGAAGCAGTGGGGATAACCAGATTACCTGTTTCAATGCCATCAGCCAGGGCATAGGATATCCGACTGCCCAGAAGCAAGTAAGATAACCAGATTACTTGTTTTAATTGCCATCAGCCAGGCACAGGAAGGCAGATTGTTCACAGGGATGGAAACAGTGAGAGGAAAGAAAGAATTAAAAGCAGCTCACCTGTTTCAATTGTCATCAACCGGGCATGGGAAAACTGAATGCCCAAATTGACTGAAGATAAATGTTCAGAAAGGAATCACAACCCGTTGTTTTTGAAGAAAATGATATGATGACTCAATACGAAGTGTCTGGGTGTTTGAAAAGTGCAGTGGCATATTTAGATGGTAGGAGAGAAGAGCTCTGAAGGAGGCTGTTTCTGAAAGGGAGGATGGAAATGATTCTACTGAGCTAACAAAAGAAACAGATAAAAGTTCAAGGACTATGAAAAAAAAAAAAGAGGCGAGAGCTTAAGCTCCTTCAGAAGCACCTGAAAGGTATGAAAATAGATACACTCGAGCAAGAAACAGAAATGATGTAAACAAATGCACCAAGCAAAACGGATATCCCAAACAGAAGCAGCAGTAATAATAATGAGGAGGACTTTCAAGTTGTTAAATTTGACGGATTTTTTGTTAAGAAGGAATCTGCTGACAGACTTAATGGATTAAAAGGTAAGCCATTGATAGAATCATTTGAAGGAAAAAATTCTTAGCTTAGGGAACATTTTTTTTTTTTTTCTCTCTTCAATGGATTTATGAATTCTTGAATTTAATTTGTGATAAAGTAAACATTAAAAATATCTGATTTCCAGCTCGTTCTTACAAAGGAGGGGGTATCTGGAGATCAGCTGCAAAGTATCTTGCAGAGAGAACGTCGTAAAGAAGAGAGGTTACTCAAGAATGCATCAAAGTCTTTATGTCTTAAATGCCGCCAGCCTGGGCATATGGTGTCAACATGCCCAATGTTGAATGATGGATCAGGATCTAGTGGTCCAATAGATATCTGTTATACAGTAAGTAGGACTGTTCATGGTACAGGAAAATGAAGTTTCTTGGAATATTTTTGATAAGTAAATACTGGAGTGGCAAATAATAGGCAGAGAGAATTTGCAGTGGTATATTTATTTTGATACTGATACAAATAGATCTAACAAATTTATGAATTTTTGTTTTTCCATTTGTGTGGTTTCAACTGAACACAGACACAAGGATTTTCCACAGAAGGGTAAAGGTGGTGCATTTTCCCATGCACCATGCTTGTATGTGGGGGGACGGTCACCTTGCCAAGAGTGTTCAGAAAAACCCCCGTGGGCTATACCCAGATGGAGGAGCTTGCCGGATGTGTGGATCAGTGGAACATTTACGCAAGGATTGTCCAGATCTGCAGGTAAGCCTTGCTTATGCTTGTTTTATATTTGTTCTATAGGGAGCAGTAAGTTAACAATTAATGTGTGTGTAAATGTGGAAGTAGAGAAAATATTTTTGAATATGATTGATTCAGTGATATTATGCAGTCTACGAGACCGGATTTTATTTATTTATTATTATTATTTTATTTATTTATTTATTTGTTTATTTATTATTTTTTATTTATTTATTTATTTTTTTTTATTTTTTATTTTTTTATTTATTTTTTATTTTTTTTATTTTTTATTTTTTATTTTTTTACTTTTTACTTTTTATTTTTTATTTTTTATTTTTCATCTTATAATGTACAGATAAGTTTTTTCCCAATTCCGGTCCATATGACCTACTTATTCCAGGAAGCCATGTATTCCCAAAACTATTCTCTTCCAGGAGGAACCAAATCAAATAACAGTTTGGCCGATGGATGGCACCCTAAGCTCTGACAGTTTGAGAAGTGAAACCAAAATTTCCCCATTTTAGACGAAAGTTCCT
>NC_051387.1:23242474-23262474 GCF_015228065.2 Penaeus monodon
GGAGCTTAAGCTCTCGCCTCTTTTCTTTTTTCATAGTCCTCTGAACTTTTATCTGTTCTTCTTTTGTTAGCTCAGTAGAATCATTTCCATCCTCCCTTTCAGAAACAGCCTCCTTCATGAGCTCTTCTCTCCTACCATCTAAATATGCCACTGCACTTTTCAACACCCAGACACCTTC
This sequence comes from Penaeus monodon, assembly GCF_015228065.2. Classification (NCBI taxonomy): domain Eukaryota; kingdom Metazoa; phylum Arthropoda; class Malacostraca; order Decapoda; family Penaeidae; genus Penaeus; species Penaeus monodon. The sequence continues at coordinate 23,242,653 of NC_051387.1, forward strand.
GTATTGAGTCATCATATCATTTTCTTCAAAAACAACTGGGTTGTGATTCCTTCTCTGAACATCATCTTCAGTCATATTTGGGCATTCAGTTTTCCTATGCCCTGGTTGATGACAATTGAAACAGGTGAGCTGCTTTTCACTTCTTTCTTTCCTCTCACTGTTTTCCATCCCTGCTGAACAATCTGCCTTCCTGTGCCCTGGCTGATGGCAATTAAAACAAGTAATCTGGTTATCTCTACTTGCTTCTGGGCAGTCGGATATCCTATGCCCTGGCTGATGGCATTTGAAACAGGTAATCTGGTTTCCATTCCATGCTGAACCATAATCATTTCTTCCCATTCCTCCTGGGCAATCTGCTCTCCTATGTCCTGGCTGATGGCAGTTGAAACAGGTAATTTGGTTACCTCCACCTGCTTCTGGGCAGTCTGATATCTTGTGCCCTGGCTGGTGGCATCTGAAACAAGTAGCCTGATTTCCATTCCTTCCAAAACCAGAATCATTTCCCATTCCTCCACTCCCTGGATGAGAGCCACTGTAAGATGCTGAACCATAATCATTTCTTCCCATTCCTCCTGGGCAATCTGCTCTCCTGTGTCCTGGCTGATGGCAATTGAAACACGTAATCTGGTTATCTTGGCCTGTCCTGCCATAATCTCCACCTGCTGCTGGGCAGTCAGACATCTTATGCCCTGGCTGATTGCATTTGAAACATGTGAGCTTATTCTCATTCCATGCTGAACCACAATCACTTCTTCCCATTCCTCCAGGGCAATCTGCCTTCCTGTGTCCTGGTTGATGGCAATTGAAACAAGTGATCTGATTATTACTTCCTGTTCTATTACATTCTCTGCCTGTCATTTTTGGACAGTCAATTTTTCTGTGTCCTGACTCATTGCAATTAAAGCAGGTGATCTGGCCATCATTTCCTGCTTTTGTATCTTCTATTCCTGCCACTGTTGGACAGTCTGCAATTCTGTGTCCTGGTTGATGGCATTTGAAACAGGTGATCTGATTATCACTTCCTGTTCTATTGCATTCTCTGCCTGTCATTTTGGGGCAGTCAATTTTTCTGTGTCCTGGCTCATTGCAATTGAAGCAGGTGATCTGGCCATCATTTCCTGCTTTATTATCTTCTACTCCTGCCACTGTTGGGCAGTCTGCAATTCTGTGTCCTGGTTGATGGCATTTGAAACAGGTGATCAGGCTCTCTTTTTCTGTGGTAACATTTTCTCTACCTGTCTGTGGGCAATCTGCTATTCTATGCCCTGGCTGGTGGCATCTAAAACAGGATACTTTATTGTCACCATTACTTAATTCAGAATTATGTTCATAATTATCATCATCATTATCTGAATATTTTTTAATACTACTTCCCCCTTCATTAGGTATCTTATTCTTCTTCTTTACCATTTTACTTTTGCTTTCAGGTAACTGATCTTCAACTGCCGCCTTTTGTTCATATATAAGTTCAATCCTTAATTCTCTATGAGCTTTTCGTTTTGCTTTCATCATCCTCCTCATTACCTAAAAATGTGAAATATATATTTATTACACACAAAAAAAAATAAAAATGGAAACACAAGAGGGTTTTCCTACCAAAATCTATTTTGATTTACACAACATATAAGGACTTAAGTACATTTGAAATATGGATAAACACAAATAGACATACCGTATATACTTGAATCCATAAAACAATAATAACATGATAAAGTAGATAAAAGCCCTCTTCTACTCACCTCCTTCTCTGAATGCCCTTCTTCTTTGAGAGAGCCCTTCAGCTGGTCCAGCTTCTCCACCACCTCCTTCTTAACCCACATGTTGTCATACCTTGTCATGCGCTGACCTTCTTCATAGGGGAGGTCAAACCATGTTCTTTCTGTCCCATCCTTGAATACCTTAACCCTCTGACTTTTATCATTGATTACAAACTCTTTCTTCTCTTCTGCTTTCCCATTATCCATTTTTTGCGTCTTCTTTTTTCTCTTCTGTTTAACATCTGAACTTTTCTCAATACAATCATCATTTTTTTCTAATTTATCACTGACAACTTTCCCCTCATCCCCTGATTCATCAGCACTGCTTTTCTTCTTCTTGATCTGGACAGCAACAGTGTTCTCTTCTCCATTTGCTTTGTCTAGCTTTCTCTTTTTCTTCCCCTTCACTTCACCTTTCTTCACATCATTTTCAGCCTTTTTCTTAATTTTCTTCTTAATTTTTTTTACTTCAACTGAATTTATTTCTTCATTTTCTTTATCAACAGTGTCATCTTTACCAACACATTTTTTCTTCTTTATCTGCAAAGTATCTCCACCACTCTCATCCAACACTCTCTTTTTTTTCTTTGTCACATCTTTCTTTGTAATGCCATTATTACCTCCTTCTTTACTCTTATCCTTTTCCACATTCTTTAATGTTTTTTCAATGTCTGCTCTGCTTTCTGGTATTTTCGTCGGTGCCAACTCATGCCAGGGGGTGGGCTCTTCCGGAACCCGCTTGTTGGAGCCCTTGGAGCCCTCGGCACGTGCAAACCTTACCATCCTTCAAGGAAGTCGTCCTCTGAAAAGCACAAAGTCAAATCAGATTTTTGTCATTTTCTCCACTTTCTCAAGGTGTGGGAAAAGTACGACCATAGAGCTCCAAGAATTTACAAGTTTTACAACCTCTCTACCATCATTAATATGAGATTGAACCAAATAGTACTATAGAAAATTAGAATACATTTACATAATGACTGCACTAAGTTACGTATAAATCTAAGGACAGCACAGAGAGAGAAAAATATTACACTCACTGACATATAAAACAATCTGCTCAGGTAAAGAACAAGGTCAGAAATAAAATTTAAAAAAAAGGGGGAAAATTAATCATGACATGCTGCATGAAGACCAGACGGAGGTTCAAGGGCAGAGACCGGATGGAAAAATAGTGATCAGGTGGGGATCCCGAGGCAAACCCCAGGCTTGGTGGATTTCAGGTTCACGTGGTAATGTTTGAGTGTTCCAGGGACGCCCCCACAGTTGCTGGCTAGGATGACAGGGACAGTAGCAGAGGGATGCAGTTACTTCATAAATTGCCCAAAAGTTCTTGGCTATGTTGCATTACATGGTAAAGCCAGATTCTTCTATTTCATTATCAGGCACCATTTCCAAAACACCATAATCTTAAAAGCTATTAGTTTTCTTTTTTTCTAGCTCTATGTGCTCAATCTGGTTTAATACCAATCTTACTAGTAATAATTATAAGTAACTTTACAAATGCTTCCAACTGTAAAAGTTGTTCCATGTGCATTTCTAAGCCGTCTGCTGTTAACCTAAACTAAAATGCGGTTACTACTTGGCTCCCTGAAACCCAGTGAGAGACTGTAATAGCAACTTACGTTTTTTTTTTCAATGACAGACCCTAATTTCCCATAGGGTGGGGGTGTCTTCATTCAGAAATAACTCCTTGCGTGAAAATCTAACGAAAAGTCAAAGCAACATATTGATCCCACAAGAAAAAAAGACGAATAGACTGCTATTGACAACCACAATACCGAAAGAGGGAGCAGTCAAAGAGGCAAATAGACCACGAAGAGAAAAGCAGACGAGCAAAGCCTTCCTAGACACACGTGTCCCTCCTGTCTCTCCCGGACAGCGTTGCCAGACGCGGGTTTGTTGACTCCATAAACACGTGAATCCTTTCTGACATTCACGTGGTCCTTTGCATCAATAGTGCATCCTGTGTGAATTTAACTGATGTAGTAATTACTTCTTTCTATTCTTGTAATACCTTTGCAAACAAGAAGTGATTAAGAACTAATTCCAAAATATAATCCCGTTACAGTGTTACCAAAGCGAATATAGGTGAATATAGTTTATACCACTTTATGAGGAAAATAGTTTATACCACTTTATGGGAAAAATAATTTTATAGTTTTCGATATATCACAAAAAAAAGAAACATGTGAATGTGGCGACAAAAGAAATAATGTCTTTGGTACCAACGAAAGTTAAATAACAAGATTTTTTATTATTATTTGATCCTATTACACTACCTTTCTTAAAAGTTGCAAGACATAATCGTACAAAAGTAAAAAAGAAAATCTCTATTGTGCGTGTATGTCTATTGTATCTATGTAAGTCCATTACTGTCTATTACACATGCACAATAGATGATTTTTGTTTTACTTTAGTACGATTATATCTTGCTATTTTTAAGAAAGGTAGTGTTATAGAATCAACTGATAAAAAATAAAAAACATATCTAGTTATTTAATTTTCGTTCGTACCATGTGTATGTCTTCTTTCTTCTTTTATAGGGTTTTAGACTATAATAGACTATTACTCCCTTACCATGTGTATGGTGCGAGAGATTTTGTCGTAAACTACCGTGAATATAAACTTTTCTTTTTTCTTTATATGGCCTGAATCAATTATCATATATTCATATTAATTCGGTGAATATCATTTATTGATTGATATGTAAAATAGTATGCTAACTATATTTCCACAACCATATTTGCACAGTCGCCAATCAGCTGATTTGGGAGGTTACCATGGTAACAGTGAAGCCGCTCGTGAGAGAAACGTGCAATTGTGAAATTTTCACATGGAGAAAATTTCTTTAATGTAAGGCTATGGAATTAGTTTTATGTGTATTTACAGGTCCAGTATCGCACCATAAGTGATTTTCTCCGATTTAAGTAAACGAGTAAGAGGAAGGAATTGTATTTCATAACCAAATATACTTAGTTCAAAATGTCTGCAGGAATTACCATGTTATTTATCGATCAGTGTATCGCTTCTATTATGTATAATATTTTTATTATATATAATATTATCAAAATACTTTGTTTTTTTTTCATACATATGTGTTTAAAGTAATGTATGCCACCCTAGCCCATGTCATAGGTTAGTCTACCTCTAAACAGCCCCACACACTCAGTGGAACTAGTGAACTGCCAGCAAAAAGCAGTTTGTGCATGAATAGGACCTGTATGTTAAACTGCACAAGCCTGTGGTGAGGCCTGCACTGATTCAGGTGGTTCCTGAAAATACATGTGCATATCCAGGCTTGCATTTATTGAAGTGTATCAAGCACACCCTTGTTTATGGAGAGGTTAGAGTAAAAGTAATGGAAAATTTACCATACATGACAACCAGGATTACAGTAAAAAAAAATAAAGTCTATGGACTGGTAACCTTGACAAACACGGAGACACTTTTCATCTGTGGTAAATTGAAAATAAGTGAGATACAGAGAGGAGAGAACGATTGACCTAGCATTTCCTAAGTCCCCATCATGTTTACCTTGTGAGGACCAAGAGATCACCCACTGTCAGCATCACAGAACAACAGAATGACAGAGCTGAGCAAAGTAGCACAGTGGAACTGAGTAGTCTATGGACTATGGTCTAGTCTACTCTCACCGAATTATGCTGGCAGTTTTCATAGCTCAGCTGAGCATGTATAGGACCTGCAGGTCTTTTAATTCCATAGAATTTTTTAATGTATATTTTCATAATTCTTAATCACTATCATCATCATCATCATCATCATCATCATCATCATCATCATCAATCATCATCATCATCATCATCATCATCATCAATCATCATCAATCATCATCATCATCATCAATCATCATCATCATCATCATCATCATCATCATCATCAATCATCATCTTGGCTATGTTGACATATAAGTATCTAATCTAAATCTTATTTATTTCCAGAAAGTTCTCCTTAAAAAAGAATTTCCAAGATGGTAGATGTTACAGTAGATAATTTTCCTCAGCTTCTTCCACAAATCTTACAAGACATAAAGACAGCAGCTTTCATCTCTCTTGATACCGAGTTCACAGGACTTTTGGCTGACGCTTCATTTAAGGGAAGGTAAGAAGTAGGAATACGCACACAAAAGATATAGACTATTAATTATAAGTCTTCATTATTACTATTACTTTTAAAGATAGCACAAGCACTAATTATCACCATCATTTGTGTTAGTAATCACCATCACCATTATTATTTATTTCATTTACATCCTAGCACAGTTAATTAGCTTATGATAATTCTATGTATGTGTTGAGTAATAATATAAGTCCTAAATGGCTGTAACCTTTTGACAAACGGAAAGGAGACAACTTTTTTTTTTCATTTTTTTTTTTTTTTTTTTTTTTTTTTTTTTTTTTTTTTTTTTTTTTTTTTTTTTTTTTTTTTTTGTTTTGAAAATTTTGGGGAAATAATTTTTTTTTAAAAAAAAGAAAAAAACAAAAAAAAAAAGAAAAATTGTTTTTTTTTTTTTTTTTTTTTTTTTTTTTTTTAGATTCAAAGTTTACCTTAGAAAGTTCCCAAATTCGCTCACAAAACAGATGCGAGCTCACTCCGAAATTACAGGACATGGTTATTATGATTTGGGTTAAAGTGCGGGCTTTAAGGGAGTTTAAAGTTTTTAATAACCAAAATTATTTCCTTTTTTGAATATTTATAATCTTCATTTTGTTACAATCCCTTTTTAATACAAATTATTATCAATATTTTTTATTTAAATTACCCTTTTTTATTTAATTTTTTTTTTCTTTTTATTTCACTTTTTTATTTTTTTTAATCTCATGGTAATGTATAAATATTAACTAAATTTATTTATATCCAGATTCTTTAAAACTCATAATACATTTTTATGATAATTTTTTAGATTTCAAAATCAGTATAAAGAACAAAATTCTCTAAATAACTTTTCAATTTAATATTGGATATCACAAAAAGAAAAAAATTATAATCTTTTTATTTTACTAAATGTTAGCACAAGAATTATTTCATTCATTTGGGGAAAATTCCTACCAAATTATTTAATTATAAAATTTTCTCTAAAAGTTCCCATGTAGTTTTTGATAATTTCAGTGTTAAAATTTTAAGGAAAATTTTAAAAGAAATTCATTGATAACCAGGTGTTAAGTTTTAATTGGTATTTTAAGGAAATACTGTTTAGAGGTACAGGCAATTATTTAAATTATAGATTTCGTTATATCAGTAGAAAAACCAATTAAAACAGAGATCTTTAATTTTATTCATTTAATGGGGATGGGGGAGTGTATAATTGGGGAATGATTTATAGGGAAATTAAAAGACGAAACATAATAAAATAAAGATTATTAAAAATTAATAAAATATTATTAAAAAAAACAATTTGGAGAAGGAAAAAATTTTAATATAACTATATTTTTATTAAAAAAGGGGAATTCATTTATTGACATACATTAAGTTTTACATTCACTATATCAGGGAGATTAAAAGGGGAACAGAATCTTGAATATAATAAGAAATATAATGAAGGGGGGTTTAAGTAAATGTATCCAGAGGGGGGAAAATTTTTAATTAAAAAGTTAAGGTAATTAAATGAAATTTAATATTAATGTATATACATTTTAAATAACAAGGTTTGAAAATCACATTGTTAGTTGTTTTGTAATTTTAAATTAATATATTAAAGAAAGAAAAAATAATATTATAAAAATTTGAGGTAGAATAAATTTTTTATTGAAAGAACATAATTTTTATGGTATACTAAATGTTAAAAGGTGTTTATATTTTTAGAATTAAAAAAAACTATTATAAAATTTAATTATATTTTGTAGATTAATATATATAAATAAAAATAAAATATTTTAAAAAATTGATATAATAGTTTATATAAATAAATAATTGATAATATTTGGTTAATATAGTAGAAATGATTTTATTTAGAAATTAAAAAGGGGGATATGTGAATATAAAAATGAAGTATGTTGGTTTAATTTTGGATAAAATATAATAATAAGAAATATATATATATTAATAATATTTAATATATATTATATTTTAATATAATAATTATATATATTAAAAATAGAATTAATATATGAAAATTATAATTATATATATATATAATATAAAATTAATTTTAGTATAATTATTAGAGATTATATAATATATAATATTATATATATATATAATATAATAAAATATGATATATATTTATAATATATAATATTAAAATTAATATAATATAAAATATATATCATATATATGATATACGATATATATATATATATATAATAATATATAATATAATATATATATATATTATAATATATATATATTATATAATAATATAAATAATTTAAAATTATATATAATATATAATCTATATATATTATTAATATAATATCTTAAGTATAGATATAAGAAATTATAATAATATGATATAATAATTATAATTATATATATTAAAATATATAATATATAAAATATTAAATATATATAATTATAATATGTATAATTATATTATAATATTATAAAATATATTATATATATATATATATTAAATATAATATATATATGTATAATAAATATATATAAATATATATAAATATATATATGATAATATAAAAATATAATATTAATAGATATATAATATCTATATGATTAATTATATATATATATATATATAATATATAATATATCAATATATATATTGATTAAAATATATATTATTATATATATATTACTATATATAGGGATTATATTATATAAAAGGAATATAGATATATCTATAGGATATATAGAATTATATGTATATAGTATATATACTATATTATAGATTATAAAAGTATATATTTTAAATTATTAATTAATGAATATATTAATATAAATATTTTATATTAAATTAATTTTAATATATATAGATACTTATATATATATAATGGAAAATTTATGAGAATAGATAATTAATATATTATATTATATATTATATGAATATATATTTATAATATAATAAAATATAAAGGTATAGATATAATATTTTTATATATATCATAATAAGATAGATATATAATAAATATATCTAAATTATTTTAATAGATATAATATAAATTTTAAATAAAAAGATTATATATAATATATATTAAAATATATGATTATTATATATATAAGGATATCTATATATTTTATAAAATTAAGTATAAGTTTAGTATAATATTCATAATAGTAAATATATATAATAGATATTATATATACAAATTTTATGATATAATATTAATATATATAATAGAGAATAATATAGAGTTTTAGTTATAATTATATTTTAATATATTGTAAAATTATAATATATAAATAAATTATATATGGTATAGTTAGATATATATAATTATTATATTTTATAATATAAAATTTAATATATATATATATTATATTTATATATAATTATATATTATTCTATATTTTTAAAATTATATATATAATAATAATATTTTAAAAGTTTATATATTAATATATATATCTATATAATTATTATTTTTAGTATTTTTTAATATATTAATATATACTATATTTATTTTAAAATATATAGATATATATATTTTATCATTATATATATATAATATATTCTATATTATCTAATCTATATATATATAGAAAATGATATATATATTTATATATCCCCCTAGTATTATTAGTATATATATATAAAATTTTAATAAATTATTGTTCATAATATAGATAATATATAATATATAAAATTAATGGTTAAATATAATTATATATATATAAATTATAATTATATTATATAAATCATACTCTATATATAAAGGTATATAATATATATATATATTTGTGTATATAATAGATATTTATTTATATCTATTATATCTATATATATAGTCAATATGTATATAGTTATATATCATTAGTTTAAATGTATAATATATATAAATATCTAGACTAATATATATATATATTATAATTATTTTTATAAATGTTGCTAAATATTATTTATATAATATAATATATCTTATTATATTAAATATCTATAATATATAATATATATTATACAGTATATCTATACATTAAATGAATATTTAAATATATATATATATATATAATATATATATAAAATAATAATTATATATTATATTTATATATATTATATATTTATATATAAATAAAATTATATAAGTATTAAAATATATTTATATATATATATTATTATATTAAAAATATATATATCTATATATTATTATATATATATATATATATATATATAATGGATATATCGATTATATATAATATCTATATAAAATATTATATATATAATAAGTATATATATATATAAAGTATTATAATATATATATATATTTATATATTATTTTATTTTTATATATATATATATATATTATATATAATATATAATATATATTTTATCTATGAAAACTAATTATAAAATTGTATATAATAGTATATTTTAATTGTATATTATATTATATATAATTTATTAGATATATAATACTATATATTATTATTATATATATTATATAATGTGTTCTATATATATATTATATTTATATCATTTTAAATGTGTATATATATATATATATATATTCTAATTATATATAATATATATGTAAATCTGCATCTCCCTCTGCCTTTCCCCTTCTCTTTAAGACATGAGTACAGTGCTACTTGAAAAAACACCTAAATTGGGTGGTGTGGTGTGTGTTTGTGTGTGTGTGTGTGTGTGTGTGTGTGTGTGTGTGTGTGTGTGTTTTTGCATGCATGCAGGTGCGTTTGCATGTGCTTTATGTCCTCAAGGCTCACACATTTGGTAGTAAATAATTTCTTTTTGTATTTGCTTCTTAGTTCAGCTACAAGAATAATTATATGCATCATTATCCCCTTTAATATCCAGTTTCAGTGTAGGCCAAGAATTCTCTTGCATTTTTCTGATCCTTAATAACATCATTGAAACTTTTCATCGGCAATTAGCTGCCAAATATTCTCTGTAGCCTTGAGGTATGTTGTTGTCCACTGCATCCCATACCTGTGTTAAAAAAGAAGAAAAAAAAAAGAAAGAAAGAAAGTGCCTGCACTTGTCAGTTACCTCAACTTGAGCTCCATTGATAGGATGTGATGGCCTGACTTACCTAGATGTCAGTTTCATTTTCTTACAACATCTAAAGAAGTATGAGAAGTCCAGCAAAATTGAACACTACAAGATTGGGCTGATGAAAGCAAGATTAGGAGAAGGAAAAGGAGTGGGAGAAGTAGAAGGAAAAGGATTAGTAGCAGGTGAAGGAGAAGGCAAAAGAGCAGAACCAGGCAATGAAGGAGGGAAAGGAGCAGGTGAAGGAGAAGGTGAAAGAGCAGGACCAGGTGATGGAGAAGGCAAAGGATCAGGAGCAAGCGAAGGAGAAGGAGAAAGAGCAGGACACGGACAAGGAAGAAGAAGGAAAAGAAGGAGGAGGAAGAGGGAGAGATGTCTGCAGAGTGACACAAAAAAAGTAGTCTGTCATGTGATACTGCTTTTATTTGTCCAATATTAACTGCATTCATTTTCATTATCAGTGGTTATACGGAGGCATCACTTCAATGAATACTGATGAAGAAAATGAGCTACGCATAACATTGTCATCTTTTGTCAAAGGTCAAAAGATAGTTGACCTTCCATATACAGTAGGTACAATTTTTTATCAGATGCATTATATTGTTTTTTATATTCATTACTCATGTAGTTATACATGATGACGATGATGACACATCAGGTATTCCATGAAATATCTTTTAGAAATAGTTACAAGACTGTAATTGTTAACAGGTACGAGATCAGGTAAATGACCTTGGAGAGTGGGCAGTATCAGCAAATGAAGGTGATATTATTACTATAACACAACTACCAGAAGCTACATTTCAATTCATGCTGATTGTCAGTGTACGTCACAGATTTTCTGATTTGTGGGCTTCAATGCAAAATGGAAAGGTAAAAAGTTTGTATCATATTTTCAGGACATTAAATTTCTGTAATTTCATTGATGATCATAATTCTAACAGAGTATGTATGTATTTTCTAAAGATTTGCTTTATTATGAATATCAAGATTTTTTTTTATATAACTGATAAATGAATTTCCATCAATTATTTTCTGAGCATTAACTATTACACTTATTTATGTCATTTTAAATCATCATGAATTTCAATTTTAATGAGACTGAAAAAAAACAGGAACATTGTTTTTGCCAAAGCCCTAGTTTAATTTTTATTATTATGCACAAATTATCATGCCAAGCTCTAATTGTTCCAATAACATGAACAGGTAGTAATTCAGAAAGTGTCAGAGGACAATCGCCAAAAGCTGGAAATGGAAGATCCAGATGGACAGAAGTTGATAGAATGCTTTGTAGACAGAATGCTTGGATTTACAAAGATTTTCCGGTACCTGGTAGATACTCAGAAGCCCATTGTTCTTCACAATTGTCTTCTTGACCTGATGCTACTTTATAAGCAAGTATGTATATTGGTCTCTTGTTACCATTGATATGAGAATTACATGGGATATAGCTGCTTGATCTCTGTTAAAGGAGTCCAGCATGGATTTTCTCATTTCATCTCAATCTGTAGTTTAAATCACTCTTTTGGTACATCTTCCTGCTTTCAGTTTTATAAACATCTGCCAAGATCCTATCATACTTTCAAGTCAGACATGCACCAGCTCTTTCCCACTATATATGATACAAAACTGATAGCAGCTGAAATTAAGAGTAGCCTAAGACAAGCTGATGATAAAGGTAGGAAGTATCTAGTAATTAATATGCTTAAAACACACCTTAATTTTCAGTTTGTGGCCTTTTATCATATTTCCTTCTTAAATTACTTTTGTTTTTCATTATATCTGATATATGTTTTTGTTAGTTGTGAGGATATAGAGCCTTTTCAGTATTTTACTGCTATTATGGAAGTAGTTTTTCTTCTCCATTGATGTGACTATAACTTTGGAGTAATGGGTATAAAAATGCATTTTCTCCTTTATTCCTTTTAGCTGGCAATCTTCTGGAAAATTCCAGTTTGAGTGACCTTGCAACATCATTGAAAAGAGACCACACAGCATTGCACAGACCATCAGTTCATCATGAGCCAAAGACAAATAAGTACAGTAAGTATATTGAATTAATAAAAGCAATAAAAGAAACTGTATTTGTGTGCATATTTCAGTTCAATAACAATTAGTTTCTCTCTCTTCCTTTTTAGTCTTCTTTTTTCTTTTTTCTCCTCCTGAGCCATCATTTCCTTTTGTACCTTTTTAGTTTAGATTAATGCTATAGAAATACATGTTGAATGAGCAGTTATGTGAGAATATCTTTCAAACTTGTGTCCATATATAAGGATATTATAAAAATCAGTAAGCTTTTGAATAATATTATATTAGGATGCACAGCTATCCAATGTTTCCAGTTCACTACATGTGACGGTACATGTACCCAACACCAATGGATTAAGGAAAATGAAAGAAAAGGCTTTATTAATATGGCAAGTCACCTGTAGGTTCAATGGTTGTTGATTTTCCTCAGGCTTGTTAAATATTGCATGACTTCATTTTACAGATTCGTAGAAGCAGATTCCCCTCAATTATGTAACAGATTTTTTTATTCATTCATTCCATTTTTCACCAGATGGGGAGGAGATGATGCTACATGAGGCTGGTTATGATGCATATTTAACTGGATCCAGCTTTCTTTATTTAGCACATCTTTATGCTATGCTGCAGTTACCCTCGTAAGGAGTCCTGTTTATTTTTGCATTTGATTAGTTTTTTGTTTAAATGTTTATGGTGCTAGTGCCTATAAAAGACATGGTATTTGTATTTTCTATGCTTTGATATCAGCTCATTAAATATTAATTATTACTGATTTATTAGTCGTGTCTGAATTATACACTTCTAAAGATATACTTTTTTCTACTTGTGATGTTTCATTAATTTTTTTTAGTCAGGTATACTGATGGTAAACTGTGTGTGTGTGTGTGTATATATATATATATATATATATATATTGATATATTATTATATATATATATATATATATATATTATATGTGTGTATATATATATATATATGCTGTGTGTAATATATATATATTATCTATATATATATCCTAGAATATATATATATATCTATATATATATATATATATATAATATATAGACACACACACACCACACACACAGCACACACACACACACACACCAACACACACAAACAAACACAAAAACACACAACACCACACACACATACACACACACACACACATACACAAATACATCATATATACCATATACATATATATATATATATAATAGATATATACATATATATATATAAGTATATATAGTATATATATAATATGTATATATAATCTAGTCTATATATCATGTATATCACTATTATGTACTCATACCATATATGTATATATTAATGGTAAAGTATATACTATGTAATATATACTGTCTCATATCTAATGTATATATAGTATTGTTACTAACCGATCATATGTATATATATAGGTATATATATTGTAATATATGTAATATAGTATATATGTATCAGTATACTATAGATATATACGCTAGTATATTATATATATAAGATATAATAATCTGTAATATAGTCTGTATATAATTAAAATAATATGTATATATATGTAATATATGTATATATGTATATTATATCATAGTATAATGTATCTATGTATACTAATGTTATATATTAATGTTACTATATATATATATATATATATATATATAGAATATCTCTATCTCTTCTATATCTAATATCGCTGTCTGTTTCATGTATCTCTACTGTATCTTCTCTAGTATATGTATCTATATATTATGTATCTATGTATATGATGTATCTCTCATATGTATCTATGTGATAGTCTCTACTCTGTTATATGTCTCTCTACTACTACTCTAGTGTATCGTGTCCTCATATCTGCATATCTGTAACATACTGATATTATGTCTATATAGTATGTTTTTTTTTTTTTAACAACAACAACAAAAACCAATATATGTCCTACTCTGTCTCTATCTGTACATCTGTCTAATGTCTCTCTATAATCTATATCACTGTATCCTATGTGTATATATGTCTCTATATGTATCTATGTCTATCTCTGGTTCTATATGTCTCTACTCGTACTGTATATATATGTCTATATGTATCCCTACCATTCATCATGTCTCTATCTATATACTGTGATCACATATGTATGTAAATACATATATATATCTCTATCTATCCTGTCTCTCTATATGTCTATCTCAATTTCTATCTATAGTATACATGTATAGCTTTATTATATGTCATATATATCTATCTATATATATTATATATACCTACCTCTCTCCCTATAATCATCTACATATACATCTATAACTGTATATATACTATATCTATATATATATATATATCTAGATATATTCATAGTACACACTAACATATATACATATATACATATATCCATAAAGAACATACATATAATCTATATATATATATACGCATATACATATATACATATATACATATATAATACATATCTATATATGAACACACACAACACACACATATATATATATATATCATATATATATATATATATATATTATATATATATATATAATATAATATTATATAACATGTATAAATGTATATAACATATACAATACAATAAAAATAATACACACCCACACACACACACACCACACACACACACCACCACACACACACCACCACAACACACACCACAATCCCTACACACACACACACCACACACACACAAACACACACACACACACACACACACACACACACACACACACACATACACACACACATATACTCACGCTCACACACATATATGTATACATAGATATAGATGTATTTATGTATATCTTTTATGAATTGCCATATTATTATATTATTATATCTTGTGTGTGGTTTCAGTTTTCTTCAGCAATCTCTCTAATTCTTTTCAGTAAACTACAGCATCGTCCCATGAGTCCACGAGAACACGTTCACGCATTAAAAAGCTTTGCAAATCGAGTCCAAATGCAAAGAGCAGCCATTCCATACATGGTCTGATTTCCTTGATCTTTTTTTCTTCTTGGTCTTCTCCTTCTCTTCTACCTTCATCTTCTTCTTTATCATCTTTTTTATTCCTTTTTGCATTCTCATTTTCATATCTTGCTCTTTTCTTTTCTTTTCTTTTTCTTTTTTTTTCTTTTTTTTTTTGTCTTTTCTTCCTTTTCTTCCTCTTGTTCTTGCTACTACTTATTCTTCTCCTTTTCCATATCCTTTGCCCTCTTCCTCCTTCAACTTCTCCTCTGTCTCCTTGCTTCTTCTTCTTCTTCTTCTCTTTCTTTTCTTTCTCTTCTTTCCTACCACCACTTCTTCCTCCTCTTCCACAAATCCTTCCACCACATTTTGTTCCCCCCTCCCCCCTCCATCTTCCCCCCCCCCCCCCCTTCCCCCCCCCCCCCCCCCTTCAAGAAAAAAAAATTCCTCTTCTACCTTTTCTTCCATCTGCTGCTCTTCTGCCACCTCTTCTTTTTCCTCTCCTTCTTTCTCTCTGCTTCTCCCTCTCCATCTCTCCCTTTATCTCTCTCTCTCTTTCTCCATCTTTCCCTTTCTCTCTCTCTCTCTCTCTCTCCTCTCTCTCGTCCCTCTCTCCTCTTCTCTCTGCACTCTCTCTCTCCTCTCATCTCTCGTCTCTCTCTCCCTCTCTCTCTCCTCTCTCTCTCTCTACTCCTCATCCTCTCTCTCTCTCTCTTCCTCTCACTCCTGTCTCCTGCTTTCTCATATCTCTCTCTCTCTCTCTGCATAATCTTCTCTCTCCCTCCCTCCCTCCCCTCCCCCTCCCTCTCCCTCATCCCCTCCCTCTTCCTCTCCCCCCTCCCTCTCCTCTTCCCTCTCTCCTCTCTCTCTCTTCCTCCTCTCTTTCGATCTCTCTCTTCTACTCTCACACCAGCGCTCCTCTCTCACACTCTCCTCGCTCACTCTCTCTCTCCTACCCTCCCTCTCTCCCTCCCTCCCTCCCATCCCTCCCCCCCCTCCCCTCCCTCTCCCTCTCCCTCTCCCTCTCCCTCTCCCTCCCTCTCGTATCTACCCTCTCTCTCTCTCCTCTCTGCTCTCTCTCTTCCTCTCCTTCGCGTCTCTCTATCTCTCCTCTCTCTTCTCTCTCTCCTCCACTCCCCATCTTCTCTCATCTCTCATCGTCTCTCTCTCTCTCTTCTCTCTCTCTCTCTCTCTCTCTCTCCTCTCTCTCTCTCCTTCTCTCTTCTCTCTTCTCTCCATCTCTCTCTACTCTCTCCTCATCCATCTCTCCATTCATCTCCATCTCTCTCGTCTCTCGTCTCTCCATCTCTCTCTCTTCTCCTCTCTCTCTCATCCATCTCTTCTCTCTCCTTGCCTCTGCCTCCCCTCTCTCTCGCTCTCTCTCTCTCTCTCCATCTCTCTCTCTCTCTCCAATTTTTTCACTCTCTCTCTCTCTGTCTACTCACACATCTCTCTCTCTCTCTCTCCATCTCTCTCTCCTCTCTCTCTCTCCTCTCTCACTCTCATCTCGTCTCGTCTCCTCTCATCGCCTCTCTCTCTCTCGCTCTCTCTCTCTCTTTCCATCTCTCTCGCTCTCTTCCATCTCGCCTCTCTCAGTCTCTCTCCCATCTCTCTCTCTTCTCTCTCCACTCTCTCATCTCTCTCATTCTCTCTTCTCCTCCTTTCTCCTTCTTTCTCTCATCTCAACTCTTCTTTCTCTCTCTCTCCTCTCTCTCTCTCTCTCTCTCTCTCTCTCTCTCTCTCTCTCTCTCTCTAAGCTTTGCTTAGAAACTGAAATAAATAAAAACAGGAGTAGGAAGATCCATTTGTTCACATGTTGATTATAAATGTTCAATTATTGTACTTCCCCCCCACATTTGTAGTTTTTTCATTTACTTTTGCTTTTGTGTCCAGCACTATATTTTCTTCTTACAGGAGCTTAATGGCCATGATCCCAAATCCAAGCGTCCTCCTTGGCTGGTGGTTGAGAGTCATCCCAAGACTATAGGCTTTTCACCCAGTTATGTGTCCAGTATCTTAGGACAGTATGGTTTTGTTGATGTTGTGCCACGGGATAACAAGTCGGTTTTAGTTGCAGCAGCATCATGGGAAAGGTATCAAATTGTACTGAAACATTTTTCTGATTCTAGGAAAATAAGCATGCCCAAGCAAGTATCTGAATTAGTGTACACTGAATTAAAGTCCTAAATTCAGTGTACATTTTATCAATGAATATATAGATGTTGCACCTAACCATTTAGAGGCATGGAAACAAGAAACCTGTTTGTTATTTTATGAAATGTTTATTCTAAATTAATGCAATAGAAAAGGAAAGAAAATTTCAGTGTAGAATGATGTATCAAGATATGAAATACCTTTGACTAGATCAACTGAATTCCATGCTAGCCATTGTAATAGGTTGTATGTAATTTTTTTTTTTGCAATAAGATGCATTTGAAAAAATGCATTCAAGGCCATGAAACAGTCAGGATATTTTTTCAAGTGAATATCAGATATCTGCATTAGGTTTTTTGTTCATTTCTTTTCTTATTGAAGATATTGTGTAAGCTCATAGTAGATGCACAGTCATAAGCACAGAAAAAAATGTGTGTGTGTGTGTGTGTGTGTGTGTGTGTGTGTGTGTGTGTGTGTGTGTGTGTGTGTGTGTGTGTGTGTGTGTGTGGGTGTGTGTGTGGGGGGGGTGGGTTTGTGTGGGGGGGTGTTGTGTGTTGTGTGTGTGTTTTGTGTCTATATTATATATAATAATATTATATATATCATATATCTATATCTATATATATATATTATATATAATATAATATATATAATATATATATATATATATGTGTGTGTGTGTGTATGTATGTAGTGTGTATGTATGTGGCGGTATGTATGTATGCATGTATGTATGTATGTATATATGTATATATGTATATATGGATATATGATATATATGTGTGTATATAATGTAATATATATTATTATATAATATATATATATATATATATATATATTATAGCTTATATATATATATAAATAATTTCTATAATCTATATATAATACTATATATGTCCATACATACTATATATACATAGATGTACTACATCTATAATATCCCCTAATATGTACATACATATATATATACATATATCTATACATCTATGTACATACCTATATATATATGACTATATATAATACTATATTATATATATATATAACTATATATCATATATATTATATCTAGTCATATATCTATATATATAGTATTATATATATATACATCATATATATATATACATATATATATCATTCTATCTATATTATATATTATATGATGGGTGTCTATATAATATATATTATATAATGTGTATATATATATATATATATATATCTATATATATATATATATATATATAGGATATATAGTATATATAAAGATAATATATTATAATATGTGTATCTAAGATTATATATAGAATTATATTTTTTTTTAAAGATATATATATATAGTTTAGACATATATATATATCGTGATAATCTATATATATATATAATATAAGATATATATATATTATTCTAATATATAATATGGATGATATATATGTTATATATAATGTATGTATGTATATATGTATATATAATTTATTAATCTATATAATGTAGGTATAATATATGTATGTATATATACGTCTGTATATTTTATACATATATATACATATATATACATATATATATATATATATATATATATAATATATATATGATATATAATATATATATATGATATATAAATAATATATATTAGTGATATATTATATATATATATTTATATATATAATATATCATAATATAATATAATGTATATATAATATATATAATATATATATAATATTATATATAATATATATATATAATATATATAATATATTAATATATATAT
>NC_051387.1:23264974-23277474 GCF_015228065.2 Penaeus monodon
CTCTCTCTCTCCCTCTCCCCTCTCTGTCTCTCTCTTTCCTCTCCCTCTCTGGCTCTCTCTCCCCCTCTCTGTCTCTCTCTCTCTCCCCCCTCTCTGTCTCTCTCTCTCCCCCCTCTCAGTCTCACTCTCTCCCCCCTCTCTGTCTCTCTCTCTCCCCTTTCTATCTCTCTCTCCTCCCTCTCTGTCTCTCTCTCTCTCCCCCTCTCTGTCTCTCTCTCTCTCCTCTCTGTCTCTCCCCCCCCCCCTTCTCTCATCCTCATCTTCTCTCCCTCTCCCTCTCCCGTCTCTGTCTCTCTCTCTCTCCCCCTCTCTGTCTCTCTCTCCTCCCCTCTCTGTCTCTCTCTCCCTCCCCTCTCTGTCTCTCTCTCCCCCCCTCCCTCTGTTCTCCTCTATCCCCCCTCTCTGTCTCTCTCTCCCCCCTCTCTGTCTCTCTCTCTCTCCTTCTCTGTCTCTTCCCCCCCTCTCTCCTTCTCTGTCTCTTCCCCCCCCCCCCCCTCTCCCTCTCTCTCTCGTCTCTCTCTAGCTCTCTCGCTCTCTCTCTCTCTCCTCTCTCGCTCTCTCTCTCGCTCTCCTCTCTCCTCATACTTCTCTCTCTCTCTCTCCCCTCTCTCTCTGGCTTCATCTCCCCTCTCTCTCCTCCCTGTCTCTGCTCTCCCCCCTCTCTTGTCTCTCTCCCCTCCCCCCCTCTCTCTCTCTCTCTCTCTCTTCTCGCTTTCTTCGCTCTCTCTCTCTCTCGCTCTCTCTCTCATCGTCATCATCGTCCTCTCTCTCTCTCTCTCTCTCTCTCTCTCTCTCCCTCTCCCTCTCCCTCTCCCTCGCCCTCTCCCTGTCGTCAATCTCTCCCTGTCTCACTCCTCCCGTCTCACTCTCCCTGCTCTCCCTCTCTCCTCTCCCTGTCTCTCTCACCCCTTCTCTGTCTCTTACTCTCTCCCCCTTCCGTCTCTCTCTCTCTCCTCTCCCTCTCCTCTCTCTCTCTCCTCTCCCTCTCCTCTCTCTCTCTCTTTCTCTCTCCCCTCTATCTCCCTATCTCTCTCTCCCCCCTCTCTGTCTCTCTCCCCCTCTGTCTCTCCCCCCTCTCTCTCCCTACCTCCCTCCCCCCCCTCCCCCCTCCCCCTCTCTCTCCCTCCCTCCCCGCGCTCTCCCACCACCCCCCCTCTCTCTCTTTCTCTCTCTCCTCTCTCTCTCTCTCACTCTCTCTCTCTCTCTCTCTCTCTCTCCCTCTATCTCTCTCGTCTCTCTCTCTCTCTCCACCCACCCTCTCTCTCACTCTCCACCCCCCTCTCTCGACCCCCCCTCTCTCTCTCCCCCCCCCCTCGCTCTCTCTCCACCCCCTCTCTCTCTCTCCACCCCCCTCTCTCTCTTCAACCCACCTCTCTCTCCCCTCTCTCTCCTCTCTCACATCGTCTCTCATCTCATCTCCTCTTCTCTCTTATCTCTCTCTCTCTCCCTCTCTCTATCTCGTCTCTCTCTCTCTCTCTCGTCGTCTCTCTCTCTCTCTCTCTCTCTCTCCACCCCCCCTCTCTCTCTCTCCACCCCCCTCTCTCCACCCCCCCCTCTCTGCTCTCTTCTCTCACCCCCTCTCTTCACTCTCCACCCCCTCTCTCTCTCTCCACCCCCTCTCTCTCCACCCACCTCTCTCTCTCTCTCACCCCCCTCTCTCTCTCCACCCCCCCTCTCTCTCCCCACCCCTTCTCTCTCTCTCCTCCTCTCTCTCTCTCTCTCTCTCTCCCTCCCTCTCTCCATCTCTCTCGCCCTCAAATCTGAGTAATTTATGTATTTGTGCCATGTTTATTTTAGTAAATGGATGTTTATTTTATTACAGGTCAGGTGCCTTAGTGTCTGCAGGTTTAAGTAGTTGGCTTATTTACAGCACATTTAAGAAGGCTTCTTCTTGAGTTTCTGTATAGATGTATGAAAAAATATAAATAGCAGCAGTTGCAGTAAATAGATAAATATATTGCAACTTGTTTGTGCTCATTCATAAATCAAACGATTTTGTTTGATGTTTTAAGCATGTTCTGTTGTGGATGTGTGGGCCCTCAACAAGCAGTGCTCATACTGAAGTATCAAAGGCATGATATCAGTAGCACAAGCTGCAGGGTTACAGTGAATCTTCCAACAAGTTATTTATGTTCTACACAATGTAAATGAGAAATTACCAAAAAAGGAATAGCATGAAGTGAGCATCCTCATATCTTACAAAAGAAAACAGTCTGAAGAGGTAGATTTGTATGTAACTTGATAATTATGTAGTTAAATGTAAATTATTGATTAAACTGGTATTTCCCCTGTTTTATATATATTTTTCAATATGTATCAAATTTAGTTTCACTGTATTTTTGCATACATGCTTTCAGTGAGTAATTAATTTTGTCTTTTTAAAAATTATTTTGTGATTTCAGATTACAGTTCCTGATCATTTTCTGATACAGTTACTTTACTTTTACCTTGTAGTAACTTTGATATTGATTATTTCATATTAAATAATGAGTCATACTTCTTGATTTTGCTACATAATAAAATAATTTGCAAATATTTGTTTCATTTACATTACTGATGTTTTAGAAATATGGTATTCATGATTATCTGCCTAAGACTTCATGTATGGTTTAGTGTGCAAAATTAGTGTGCTGGTAATCTGTGGAATATATTTTCCCCATAGAACACCTAGCCAAGAAGTCCTCAGAGAACACATAATAAAAAAATTCTCCCATCAAGCATAGTGCTAAGTTATTTCTAGGGTGACCTTATCACTTTCTTTTATTGTGAGCTCCCATCTGCATTAAATTTCCTTATACATAAAAAAAGCTCCTCAGACAATATGACAGTCCAACATCCTTCTCATCTCTAGGCAATCTTTTATTCCTGTTCTAGGTACCAGCCATCCACACAATCAAACAGCAAAACTTGAGCAAAGATTCCCAGATTCTTAAATGTGCAAGTTCAGATCATGGATAATGCCCCTGATCCAAATGCTAAATACCAAATATTTTATAAATCAGTCTGGAAAGAAGCTGACAGCTGCTATCTATTTCCCTTAAAAAAAAAAAAACTTTCAGCACTAACACAATAGGCCATGAGTCCCAAGAAGTACAAAGACCTTGTAATGGCAAGAAATGTAATTGTTGATACAAGAAGTGTCACACAAACAAGGGCAAAGCAACATCTTGTTACCGGATTCCCTCAGTGTCTGAATGAGCTTTATCGAACAGATTGAAGATCAATACCAAAAAGTGCACAGAAATAAAGTTATAGTTTCATAAATTAGCCAAATGTGATTAAATTAAAGTAGATAATGACCCTTTAAGTCTTGTCTTTATGGTGACTGGGGAAAATGTGTATGATCGACCCTGCAGCTCTCAGGGTGCCTTCCCCAAGCAAAACACACACACATACATATACAGGCCCATTGAAAAGATGGTTTGCTGGTGCTTTGCCCCAGGACCTGTTTGATGGGGGGGGACACCAATTTTGTGATGATAAATAATTTCAAAAATGCATTATTATTATTATCATTACTATTATTATTATTGTTAAGTAACCCTTATTAGGGGGGAGTGATTTTGTAAAGCAATGGTCAAAGAAGTCTTCCCTGTCCGGGGATCCATACACTGCCACACAGTATCTTTCAGCTAGAGCAGTCACGCTATGTACGGTATGAATGTTTACAATAACCTCCTGGATGAACTATGCACTGAAGAAAGTCGTGGATTCTATGAATATTGAAATGAACCAAATTTGATCAATTGAAAAAAAATCAAGAAAAAAGACAATAAACAGAAAAGCCAATCCGTCCATTTTATTAATTATCATACATCAAACAATGTTTCAGCTACCCTGATACCCTATATTTCAACAGAAATAGAAAATCGGACAATATTCTTTCCAATAGCATATACTGCTATTAGTGTAATCAGTAATCTAAGAGAGACGTAAGTATGGACTGATAAAAACTACAGTTCGGAGGCAGCAAATACTATTTTGAAATAATATCGGTACCTGCCAATCATGACATCGTTGCCAGCCTTACAATTATACCCCTGAAAAGCGAAGTGCTTGTTGATTTCATCCATTATTGTTGTACTGAACTTTCTACTATCATGATATTTGTGGAATATACTAGTGTGACCGCCCCTTAAGGTGATCTTTCCTTTATAGACTTTTACACAGTACAATAGTCTATACTGCCTATTGTGAGGTAATTGGTCAGTCCATGCATGTAGCCCAGCCCGTCTGCGGAAAATCCAGTATGTAGTGTATGTACATTAAGCATGGCGGTCGTCGTTTGAGATTTGCGTTCTGGCTTCGCCCGGGCCTTCATACATATGGCCCGGCCTGTGTCAGCTATTCATGGCTGTCTCATTTTGTTCTCTGACACTCTATGCTTACCGTGGTGGCGGGATTGCTATCAGGCGCTCCTGCCGCCATGATGGCAATGCGGCATGATCTCATTACCAGGCCGGCGGCTGTTGTGGGCGGTCCTTGTCTCAGAAATTGTGTGTGCTCACAATTCTGTAATTACCAACGTGGCGTTCGGCTCGCGACAGTGCATACAACACTTGTCTTCATGGTCAATTGTCTGATCTGCCATGCGCAATAGTAACCTAGTCTGATTCTGTGAAGAATGACTTCGGTATCTCTATTGATTGCTTCAGAGAGTGCCAGTGGCTCATAGCCTGTGTCGTCTGAGTACCATCTGGCCGAGGGGGAGGATCTCGTTTTCTCTCTGTGAAGCTGCAGGAGGAAGGCACGAGCTGTGGCATTACACTTCTGCCTAAGATTTTTCGACTCGGTTTTATGATCATGGGATTTGGGGGCATACCCCTGCCAATGTCAGCTAGTCTGTCAGCAAGCTCAATCCTTCTGATGCCTATGTGGCTAGGGACCCAGTTTAAGATTATTTTTCTACCCTGAGCAAGAATCCTCTGTGCTATTGTGAGGACGGTGGTCAGAAGGTACATGTCTTTGGGTGAGCTTTGCTCTAGGCAGTCAGTAGCTGCCCTGGAGTCTGTATGTATGACCACGTGTCCTTCCCTTAGGGACACGTGGGCTAGGGCTCCCATCATCGCAACTGCCTCTGCCTGTAGCGAGGAGGCGTTGTATGTTACCCACATGGATTGTATGGCATCCCTTGCTGCAAAGCCGGCGCCTGCAATGTGGTTTAAGGGATCGACTGATCCATCCGTGAAGTAGGTTCTACTACCCGGAGGAGTAATGGCTGCAATGACCCTCTCAACTTCTGCCTTTAGACTAGGCATGGTGTACTGATTCTTTCTCCTTGACAAGCTCATAGCAGAGAACTCAATCAAGGTTTGTGCCTACGGCGGGGCTTCAATAAAGTCGGGGTGGAGGGTCCATGCCCTTGGCAAGTAGTTGTTCTTGAGCTGATAGCGTATCAACACCCTGGCTGTGTGAGACAGCCAAAAGTTGTTTGCAAACAGTTCGTGGTCTTGTTCTAGGCGTCTTAGTATTTTTTGTCTCATGTTTGTGTTCCTGGGAGCTTGGATGACCTTTGAAAATAACTGAGCTGCCATTAGATCAGGGGGAGAAGGTTTGCCTTCATGAGGAGGTTGAGGGTCTTCGTCCACCTTGGAACACCCAGAATGAACCATGGCAACTTCATTTTGAACTGTCTCCAATTTTTCCCTTAATTTTAGCTTTGCGGCAATCAGGGAGACAGAAACATAGTCCACAATGAGACGGATAGCACGTACATAGAATGATCTTCGTACTCTGATTCCTTTCTGGATCAGGCTCTCCACAGAGGTGACAGTGCTGATTGTGCTTAAGAGCGTGTCTATGCTGTGTGCTGTGCTCAAGCCCCTTGTGAATCCATGGAGGTGTTCATGTGGGGGTCCCATTTTCCATTGGAGTCGGTTTAGTACCATTCTCTCGATCGTCTTCCCCAGACAGCTGAGGAGAGGGATGAGGCAGTACTTCCCTGGCTCCTTTGGTTTTGGGATGGGGACTATGATGGCCCTCTTCCAGCTCTGGGGTAGAGTGGAAGTTTTCCAGGACTTGTTAATGAGTTGCACGAATGCAAGACTGGCTCGAGGCATGATGCCCCTTGGCACAGTTGGGACATTTGGCTTTTGTGTCCCTTTAGCCTTCATTGTGTGCCTTAAGGCACACCTCAGTGTTGTGTGCCTTGCTACAGACACCACATTTAGGCTTGGCCTTGTAGCTAGCCTGGTGGTGGCCATATCTTTGGCACTTGAAGCACCGAAGTGTACATATGTTCTTAGGCTGTAGGAGCCCCAGTTACCCAGATCAAGGGTAGTGATTAGGGCTCCTTTCAAAGTCATCAGGACTTGCCTGGTTGGACTCTTCCCTTTCGACATTCGGGGAGCGTCCACGACCCGTGGATGTGATGCGATCAGGTCCACATCATGATAGTGAGAATCTTGACTCTCCTATCGTCGGGATTGAGTGGCAAGAGACACTTTTCTCCCATCATTAAGCTCCTTGGTTTCCTGCAGGAAATTCAGGTAGCTTGGTCTTTGGGCATAATAATCATGCCCTGGTCTCTAGCAACCCGGGCTGACAACCGGATTTTTCGCTGCATCTACAATGCTCTTACCAGTTGGTAGGCATTGGCAAAGCCTTCAAGTTTAGAGGGAACCTTAAACTGTGGGAACGGCTGTATCACCTCGAAGAGGGAGCTCTAGTCCTGCACCTCAAAGAGGAGGTTCCAGTGGCAGGATCACGAGTGTGACAATCGCCTATATATTCTCCGTATATACTAAAACTGACCCAATCCGTAAGGGGCACTATCACGTCCGGAGAATCGTTCCTCGACTGAAAATAGTGCGGTGGATCTTAACGATTAAAAGGGCCCGTGTTTGGGTGCGTTTAGAGCCTTTATTTCCACTGTCAAAAAAAACAGTCTTACGACACTAGAAAGTGTCGCTAATTTCATTTGCGACACTTTTACCTGAGCCTTCATTCCCGCTGTCAAAAAACTGTCTTACGACACGAAACTGTCACTAATCTCATTACTAACACTTCCCCGGGCCGGTTGCGACAGCAACAATGCCAATGCCCCTTTTAAGTTGACGAATCTGATTTTATTTTTTAATTATATTAAATTATCAATCACTATTTTACTGATATTACATTAGGAAATAACAGTATATACAAGTTCTTAGTTATCAATATCTTAAACTTACAAATAAAACAACAACTCCAGTCATACTTTTTCCTTCGTCTATCGACATTAGTTTCGAACGTCACTTGTTATTAATTGATATTAATTACATTTGAAATGATACATGAAGTAACGCCTTTATATTCAATTATACGTACACAAGAAGTAAACTGATTATGTAGAATTTAATATAAATTACCATAACATTCTTTTTGATACATTCTGCAAGCAAAACATGAATCTGTTTGAGATGCTTCCCGTATCTCATTCGTCATGGAACACTTTTGGAGGCCTGAATATGCCCAAGGCTAATGTATAAATTATATAATAAAAACAATGACTATTGTTGCCTGTGCATGACATGTTGAAATGTGTTAATTAAAAGTGTAGGCATACGAAAGTTAAGCTATCTCTTCTTATGCATGGCCTTATTAATATGAAAGCACTTTGATATTAAAGCTTATACTCTATATTATTATCTGTGAAATAATATAGATTTTCAAATAAATATTTTGTTGCTAGAGCAAGACGATCTACTGAGTGTTGATATTTCTTAGGATCACATTATGGTCAGAGATGTAGAAAATCTTATATTATATCACATTACAAATCCCCATAATAAATGGAAATTGGAAAGAAAACATGAATATGTACATACATTTATATATATATATATATATATATATATATATATATATATATATATATATATATACATATATATATAGACACACACACACACCACACCCACCCACACACACACACACACACACACACACACACACACACACACACACACACACACATATATATATATATATATATATATATATATATATATATATATATATATATATATATATATATATATATATATATATATATATATATATATATATATGTATATATATACATATATATATGCTGCAGAGATGTGAATACATTTAGTCTAGCACTAGGAACAATAATATCCTCATTAACATCCTCATCGTTACTGAATAATACATCATACAATGCAGCATCTTCCAGATTCAAACCAAGCAAAGGCGCTCCGCATGTTCGTCGGCGAGGTGCAGGTGTTTATATATGACTCTGCCCCTATAAATAGGTTATCTAATGAAAGCACAGTTCCTTTCGAAGGTCATCCAGGCACCCAGGAACAGAAGATTGAGATAAAAAATACTCAGACGCCTAAAACAAGATTAAGAGCTCTTTGCAAACAACTGGCTGTCACACACAGCAACTTCTTGCCAGGGGCATGGACCCCACCCCACCCTGATTTTATTGAAGCAGGTCCAACGCCACAGCACTTGCTATTTTAAAGCAGTTTCACAGAGAGAAAACGAGATCCTCCCCCTCGGCCAGATCGTACTCAGACGCCACAGGCTGTGACACAGGCCGGACATATATATGGAAGGCCCGGGCGAAGCTAGATCCACTCGTGGTCCTACCACTGGAACCTCCTCTTGGAGGTGCAGGACTAGAGCCTTTAGGTGGCTAGCGGCACACCTCTTTGGTCCCATATTCCAGCATATCGAGTGGTCTGATCAATCGGCTGGTCTCCTTCGAGAGGCTTGGGTCAAGCAGTCATGTCGCCGTTGGCACTCACACTGGTCCCGTGAGTGGCGGTAAAACAGCCATTGGTTGCGTATTTCCTCTCACCACCCCTGTGGCTGTTAGACATTAGTTCTAACATACAGCTTCCCCTTGTTGGACTCGGTGGTGGGTGGGGGCGTGAGAGGATGAAAGAACTGCTTATTTTATGAAAAACATTTCAATCCCCCCACAGCAAAGAGATACAAATGATGACGAACTGTGTAAGGCCCAGAGTACACACTCTGAAGCCATACCTGGCTTCTAGGGGCAAGCGAAAATGCAAAGCACAGGTTGACCCTGTGAGACCTGCTGCTAAGATGGACACGACATCAGCCAAAAACATGTCTGTCCATGAAGATTGTCCAGCAGATGGACTCTCGGCCTGGCCCCTCCAGGCTAGCACCCAAACCAGGGAGACCTCTGAGTAGCCCTCAGACGTCCTCCCTGACCGAGATGGGAGCGCATGCTGAACCAGCCGAAAAAGCTACTGCTCCCACGACCGCAGCCCACAATTTAAGCCGAAAGGGCGGCCCGAAACGACCCAGGCCGAAGACAGACTCTGAAGGTGAGTCTGGACCCCCTTGGCGTTTCCCACAGTTTAAGGTTCCCTCTAAACTTGAAGGCTTCGACAATGTCTTCCAACTGGTAAGAGCATTGGAGATGCAGCGAAAAATCCGGTTGTCAATCCGGGTTGCTAGAGACCAGGGCATGATTAATATGCCCAAAGACCAAGCTACCTGAATTTTCTGCAGGAAACCAAGGCAGCTTAATGATGGGAGAAAAGTGTCTCTCTCGCCACTCAATCCCGACGATAGGAGAGTCAAGATTTTCACTATCATGATGTGGATCTGATCACATCACACCCACGGGTCGTGGACGCTCCCCGAATGTCGAAAGGGAAGAGTCCAACCAGGCAAGTCCTGATGACTTTGAAAGGAGCCCCAATCACTACCCTTGATCTGGGTAACTGGGGCTCCTACAGCCTAAGAACATATGTACACTTCGGTGCTTCAAGTGCCAAAGATATGGCCACCACCAGGCTAGCTACAAGGCCAAGCCTAAATGTGGTGTCTGTAGCAAGGCACACAACACCGAGGTGTGCCTTAAGGCACACAAGGAAGGGTAAAGGGACACAAAAGCCAAATGTCCCAACTGTGCCAAGGGGCATCATGCCTGGAGCCTGTCTTGCTTTGTTAGGAAAGAGGCGGCCCTCAGGCGTGAAGAGGTTGCTTGTTCCCCCAGGCACCCATGTCTGGGGAAAGAACAAAAGAGAAAAGACCTCCCGACCTCCAATAAAAAGGAGTTTCCTACTATTACTAAAATGCAGAAGAACCACAGGAATAAAGGTTCAAAGAACACTGCAAAAGCCTCCCCAAGAGACGATAATCTCCTCTATGACGAGGAAGATATGACTCTCCTGTTGACTGCTGTAGTCACTGCAGTAGCAACAACTTTGGGGAGGTCGAGTGAAGAGGCGGAGAAGACAATCACGGTCGCCATGACGGCAGTGACCCAGACTGTTGCAGTCCTGAAAGGGAGGAAGCTGAACAGAGCCAAAGCAGCCCTACCCTCACCTCGGGAAGAGACTCCCCTCCCCACCCCAACCCTGGCCACGCCCTAACAGGCAGATCCAGAACAGGCTGAATCTGTGTAGCTAGTGCCAGAGTAAGCTGACCTTACTCAGGGAAAGATAACAAAGAGAAAAGATACACAGGCAGAGCCTGAAGTGAGAAAAGCCAAACTCACAAAAGTCAGAACTACCAAAGGCTCTCCACCTCCCAGTGGATCCACGGTTAGCCTGACAACAAATGAAGATCCCTTAACCAGCAAGGACTTCACAATGGAGTTGTCAGACCCCGACTCTGAAACCGAATATAAAGACGTCTCTGAAGTAACTATCACCATTTAACATCATGACACAATTTAAGCATACTACAGTGGAACAGCTATGGCTTCAACACAAAGAATGTCATCCTCCATGCAATAGTGCGATCAAGGAACACTGACATTGCCTTGCTCCGGGAGACATTAATAGAGGGAACTGTTCGCTTCTCAGGCTATCATGTCTTCATGCTGCCAAGCACTGTGGAGACGATGTTGAATCTCTTGCCGTTGGGATTCACCTTGCTGAGGGGCCACTCAAGCTGTACAATGTGTACAGCAGGCCAGACTGTAGGAGCTTAGACATCAGCCAGTTCTGTGCTACTGCAGCACAAGATCGAGTGATCATAGAGGGAGACTTCAATGCACACCACCCCATCCTGGCTCCCGACAGGGCACTGGATGTGCCAGGCCATCACATAGCCAACGTGAGACTTTCCCCGAGATCGCTCTTCTCAATATCCAAGAGCCAATGCATGTCAGAGGAGGGGTCCTAGACCTCACCTTGGACACTGCGGTTCTGGTGGAGAGAATTAGATGGTGTGTCGATGACACTGTCACAAGTGACCATTATGGCACTGTTACTACCCTCATGGATGTTGGCCCAGCCCAAATGCCACAAGCAAATCCAAGATGGAAAACAGACAAGGCCAACTGGCAAGCCTTTCAGAATGCCTTGGCCCACTGTCTTAGAAGTAATGAACCCCTACAGAGTGAAAACGTGGAAGTGCTTGAAGCCAGACTTATCAGTGCCATAAATCAAGCAGCCTCACGGATTACACCTAAAACTCGGCCATGGTCCAGGATGGCCTGTTACTTTCATGACGAGATTAAGGGAAGTCAACCACATGTAGAACATGTAGAAAACATTTC
This sequence comes from Penaeus monodon, assembly GCF_015228065.2. NCBI lineage: Eukaryota > Metazoa > Arthropoda > Malacostraca > Decapoda > Penaeidae > Penaeus > Penaeus monodon. Next base: position 23,276,472 of record NC_051387.1, read on the forward strand.
CGAAGGCAAAGAACCCCTTACAACCTAGCTCTCCTAAGGGAAGCAGTCAGGGATGCCAAGAAAACAGCCATAAGAGTCAGGCAGGAAAAGTGGCTGGAATGGTGCGAGTCCTTTGACCAACGAACCACCCTTACGGAGCTGTGGCAATGGGTCAGTCGAGCTACTAGCCGCTCAGCTCCGAGGTGCACATATTGGGACCCTCAAACAGAAGCAAACAGACTGGTGCAGGAATTCTCTGCGAGAACAAACAGCAACAGTCCCGAGGTGCACACACCACGACCCTTAATCAGAAGCAATTTCAAGATTCATAATATTCTGGGATCCCCATATTCTACAAGCCTGAAATCTGAAGTACTCCAATTAGCAGTCTCTTCTATTCTAATCATTATTGTACTGAGAGGGCAAATGTAAATACAGTCCATCAGTGTATTTTCTGAAGAGCTCTATTTATGACACGTAAAAGTGAATACCAAGATGTTAGACCACTTTAATATATACATGTATATATATATACCCTGCCCATCTAGTTGTCTCTTTGCGAGACAACCCTGGGTGGAGGAGGACTGTGGGACAACCCAGGTCATGGCTTGGGCAGCTCAATAAGACCTGTCGCAAGGAATTAGAGATGGGCCATAGGCCTGCCTGGTGACTCGCCTCAAGGGATCCTCGTGGTTGGAAGCAAAGGGTGGATGCGGCCATGCACCCCCATCAGCGTTAGCCCCTTGATGATGACGATTATATCTATCTATCTATCTATCTATCTATCTATCTATCTATCTATCTATCTATATATATAAATATATATATATATAATATATATATATATATATCACAACACTAACCAAATATATATTATATATATATATATATATATATAATATATAATATATATATATATATATAATATATATATATATATATATATATATATATATATATATATATATATACAGTCACACACACCACACACACACACACACACACCACACACACACAACACACA
>NC_051387.1:23282474-23287474 GCF_015228065.2 Penaeus monodon
ACATCTTTATCAGCTTACAGCTTCAGCACAGCAGGATAAAACATAAATAAAAGGAAAACAGTGCATATCATCACACTAAAGCTTTGCAGGTCTATATTTTACTAAGAGGCATTGTCTAACATTGGAGGGATGATTTCAAAAGACATTAAAACATATGTTAGTGAGTTAGTGAGCTGCATAATGTTTCCATCAGTTACTATTATTCATTACTCATTTTTTGTTGTTGTTGTTGTTGAGGAAATGTTCAGCATTTTTTCTATATGAAAATCCTTATAAAGGAAGTATTCATAGCGTTATATAGCACAACTATCTAGGGTGACTGTATATGCAGAGCCTCCCAACATCTTTTTCAGACACATAATTATCTCTTAAGAGAACAATGTCTCAGTATGTTCTGTGTCATGTCTGCTGATCTTTTGAGAAAAATAAATGTGAAATCTTAAGACAAACTGGAGACTAGAATCTTTTTATTTTGTACAACTTAATCATATTCACTGTGAACTTCTATATCACTGTCAAATAAAAAGGTAACAAAATATGCCAAATATCTAAAGGTTCTATTAGGAATATTTCATGTTAATTTCAGGCTGAATCAAAATGATATTATTTGGAGGGTATTGCAATATATAAGGATATAAGAGGGAATATAGGTGGAAAACTGACAAGAAAATACAGAAGAAACTCAATAACACTTACAACCATTCTTCAATGATAACCTAATTAGCAGGGTACTGTAGACCTTAACCCTTAAAAAAATTAAACTGGAGCTGGAGAGTTAAAAGCCTTTGGACCTACCCACTAAATGCCTATGGATCAAAGGTGACAGGCTTTTAGCAAACGTTAAAACATGGGTGAAGCCTTATTAATTTGGAAGGATTGATAAATGCTGATCACTTTATCAGGATCCTAGATAATTACCAGTCTTTTTACAGGGAGGTTTGGATAGGTGAGGCTTTCTTTTTCATGGTATATGTATGTATGTTTGTATGTGTGTGTGTGTGTGTGTGTGTGTGTGTGTGTGTGTGTGTGTGTGTGTGTGTGTGTGTGTGTGTGTGTGTGTGTGTGTGTGTGTGTGTGTGTGTGTGTGTGTGTGTGTAGATAGATAGATAGATAGATAGATAGATAGATAGATAGATAGATAGATAGATAGATAGATAGATAGATAGATAGATAGATAGATAGATAGATAGAGAGATAGACTAGGTTCATTTTTACACCTTTTTGTACCTCACTCCTCTTTTCTCTCATACCATGTTCCATTGTTCTCACCAATTTCCCTCAATCTATCATTTCCAGCCTTTTTCATTTCTTGCTCTGAACACTATCATGATCCATATTCACACCATCGCTAAGCAAAACTGTAAAATAGTAGCATAAAATGTTCTGAATGCTATTGTGATCCATATTCATCAGTAAAATACAGAAAAAGATGCATCAAAAAATGTGGTAAAAATTTCAAAGCTGAAGCATTATTCATTAAAAAAAAAAGAAAAAAATGTAATGTAAGGGCCCAACACAATCACAAACTCAAACCCCAACATTTCAAATGCATGATATATTTAAAAGCAAATCTCAAGACTTAAGCTATATTCCACCAATCAGATCTCTAAAAAGATATGTCACAGTTTAAATATTAAGTATCAGTTTTATGGAAGTGTTTTTTCCCAACACATGGATACGTGCATGCTGTTGAAACACCATGCTATAAATAACACATTCACAAGGATATCAGAAGACCCATTCTGTGCATAATATACATTCCTGTATTGTCATTTATGAGATAAATCAAGCACATATAGATTAGGTAGCCATAAGCAATACTGCTTACCATATTGTTTTTTTTCAGGTAACACATTTACATTGTTGCAATGAATAATTTTGTGGAACTACAGTGCATTTCGTTTTTATAGTGAAACAGTATAGTGCATAGAAACCTGAGACATTTTTCTCATCTGTTGCAGTGACTTTGCAAGCAGCTCAAATTTATCTTATTGCACCAGCTATCATAATACAAAGTACAATTAATACATTTTGAAGAAGGTAAGTTTCAACTTCTCTTTTTGAAGTATTAAGGAAGATGAAGCATTAATTATTTTTTTTATATATTTATTATTGTTTCTGAAAACTGTACCTTAAGTTTAGCTGTACTAAAACAATAATTCTAGAACCAAATTCTATTTCAGATATAAACTGTTACCTAAGCCTGAAATTATCAACACTTTTTAGATTTACTTTACCTTCCTCTGTCTTTTGATGGTACCTACTTTATCTTGCAGTTACTCAGTCAGCCACACTGTCAGAATGCCCCCCTCCCCCTCCCTCTCTCTCTCTCTCTCTCTCTCTCTCTCTCTCTCTCTCTCTCTCTCTCTCTCTCTCTCTCTCTCTCTCTCTCTCTCTCTCTCTCTCTCTTTTGGTCTGTCTGTCTGTCTGTCTGTCTGTCTGTCTGTCTGTCTGTCTGTCTGTCTGTCTGTCTGTCTGTCTGTCTGTCTGTCTGTCTCTCTCTCTCTCTTGGTCTGTCTGTCTGTCTGTCTCTCTCTCTCTCTCTCTCTCTCTCTCTCTCTCTCTCACTGTCACTGTCACTGTCACTGTCACTGTCACTGTCACTGTCACTGTCTCTCTCTCTTTCACTGTCTGTCTCTGACTCTGACTCTGACTCTGTTTCTGTTTCTGTTTCTGTCTCTGTCTGTCTGCCTCTCATTGGTATAAATAAGATTATGATAATAAATAAAGCACAATCATGTTACTGTCTTTCATACTCCAGCAAACATGCAATCACAAGTGACTACCAGACAGACATCTGCTAATCACAAAGAATTAAAACAAAAAGATATCTTGTGACCATACTGCATATGTAAAAGGAAATATATTGAGTACCAACTTGGATCAAAATATTCTGACAGAAAAGCAATTATTTAAAAGGTGCACCAGTATGCAATTATAAAATGACTTACAGTACCATATGTATGCCTAGCTGGGCAACACTTGCCCCTGGCCCCTTTATGAGAAACTCATTCTCTGATAAAGTCAACTGCTTAAATATTGCTAGATTTAAGACTAGCCACATGACAACTTTTCTTCCTTTAAAGAGGGAACATGTACAACCCAAAACCGCTGACTTACTACAACCCTAATATGCAACACTTGCACTCCAGCAAGTTTCCCACTTCATCATTATATACAGAAATATGTTCGGTACTACTTCTACCATCTCTTTTCTCCAAGGTGTATAAATTTCCTTATGTTCCTTTCAGGTTTAACAAAAAAAAAATATCAATGTCAGCTGGCATTTCTTCCTCTTCCTTCCTCTTTCTCCAGTCTTTCAGAAGCCTAGTCAACCTGTAAAGGCAAAATCCTAGTTGTTATAAGTCCATTATCATAAAATATCGGATGGCATGAAAGAAGGAAGGGGGACAGGGAGAGAGGGAAAGAGGGGTGAGAGAGCAAGACAGAGAGAAGAAAAGAGAAGAGAAGAGAAGAGAAGAGAAGAGAAGAGAAGAGAAGAGAAGAGAAGAGAAGAGAAGAGAAGAGAAGAGAAGAGAAGAGAAGAGAAAAGAAAAGGTAGAAAAGAAAAAAAGAAAAGAAAAGAAGAAGAAAAAGAGAAAGAGGGAGGAAAAGAAAAGAAAAAAAGAAAAGAAAAGAGAGGAGAGGAAAGGAGAGTTAAGCAGAGGAGGAAAAAGTAAAGAAAACAGACAAAAGAGATCAGAGAAAGATCTGCAGAATGTTACATGTGATTAATATAATAAACTTTATCTACTGTTATAACCTCTCAAACTGCTTCTAAAAGGGTGCTTGATGCTTGGCTGACCTGAACATATGAAGAATCGCTGATAATCCTCCATGGCTTGCGGAAGAGGCTTACATCCAGGGGGGGGTTGTGAGACTCATTGTAGTCCACCAGGTGCTTGCTGGCCTGTAAGAAAGACAAAATGTGAATATCATTATTCATAAATGGGAACTCCAATCCCATGGTAGTCACAGTCAAATTTGAGTTAAAACAAGCTAACAAGTATTTTCTTTATCAGATGTTTAAGTGTGTATTTGTTTCTTCATAGAAACATCACGATGTATGGAATAATGATACCAAAAACTATTATCAGATTTTAGCATGAGATAAAGTGCATTCAAGATGAGCATTTTGTAACTATCACTTCAGATCTCTATAATCAATACATAAACACAAACACATTCACGCACACAGCACATGCACACCACACGCACAAACCACATATGATAAATCATCTATATATTTATTGTAGTCCTCCTACGGTTTTGCATTCAGTTAATGTAAAATCATTAAGATCATAACATAATATGCTTTCTGTCTATTGAATCACTGTTTGCATCTAATGAAAAGAAAATTTATTCTATTTTATTTATTTATCTATTTTATTTTATTTAGATGTTTGAATCAAGAACCATTTAAAGTTTCAAGAAATATACAGCTATAACTTTATTTTGTGTTGAAATATGAGGCAAATTACTGCCTTACCCCCATAGGTATTGTCATTTCAGTAAACAAACAATTCTTGGAAATCGCATCTGAAAAATATTCCGATACAAAGTCAACTATACTAAATGCTAAATGTTTCACAATCACATATTTGAAGAAAACAAGAGATCAAATGGTTTACTTTGTCTCTCTAAAAAAAATAATAATAATAATTCATTTTTGGTTATTTCTCTTCTACTTCTCTTAGGGTTTGCCTTATCTATAAGAATACTGTTTATACAATGTTTACATCAAAGTGGTTGTCCGACAATGCAAAGTTTGGGACCTAGCAAATGTATTGAAATATGATTCTGTAACTGTATATATATAAATATAAATATATATATATATTTATTTATAGAGCGAGAGAGATAAAGAGAGCGAGAGAGAGAGAGACAGAGAGAGATTCTTCATTCTATCAACCTTCTCCAGTGTGAACAGAAACATATACATATACAAAGGGTATTCAAAAGTTTTTTTTTTATATATAAAAATGGGGAAAAACTTTGCA
>NC_051387.1:23292474-23304974 GCF_015228065.2 Penaeus monodon
ATTTCTAGAGTAATGTCTTGAAAAAAAGGATATTTGGTTAAGGAACCTCTACCTCATGTTATATATTTTTGAATTCACTCAATAACATTAACTTATAAAATAATCTTTATAACATACTGTACTGCCTCCAAATCCAGGGTGATTCCATCCTAGGACTGAATATCCAGCATCTAATGGAACAGTCATTATTCCTAGCTCATAGAAGCCAGCATTTCCTTCACAGCAAACCACCAATGTCTTCCCATTTGGATATTCCCCACTGAAAAATTTTGGTAATTTATAGCTTAAAGCTCATGAAAAATAAACTAACAACAGATAAAATATTACCATCTCCTTTCATCAATGATATTACACTTTCTTGAAGAAAGGATTACCATTTCTATTTTTCTATTCAATATCAATATTCACAACAAATAAAGTGAAGTACCAGCAATGACCTACTGTTTTCTTCTGTCCACAAACATTGTATCAATGCTGTTTCCATCCCGTGTTGTGACTTTTCTTCTTTGTCCTCCTTGGTGTAGAATTAATTTTTCTCTTCCTTTCATGAGAATTTGTCCTAACAATCAAAAACTTTTATTATTTGCTATGTTCCATGCACACAAACTGTACAATATAAATAGATAAGTCTCAAAGTATATGACAACTGCTTGAAAGAAGCCTATCTTCTAAGTGTTAGTGTGCAACTCCAGCCTACCTATGATGGTCTGGAACCACTCTGAGCAGCCAGGGTAGATCAGCTGTTTTCCAATCAAGAATGTGAGAAGTGATGCCATAATATCAATGGGTAACATCAATATCCTACTGAGTATTCCTCTTTTTCTCCGAACTAAACTCATCCCAACGACATATATTCTGTTCTTCTTTTCATCCCTGAAAAAAAATTCAATTAATATATTAATTCACACAGAAAAAAATGCAGAGAAATTTTATAAATAATTTAACAAAAAAAATTGATTTGCTCAACTTCCCTATCCAAGACTGCTTTTGTTCAGATTCTTCTATAACCATATATCTTCTACTGCCATCTCTTCTGCCTACCCCAGTCACTTCATTTTTCATCTTCTGTGCTACCTTCCCCTTTTTAATCCCCTTCCTTTTCTTACTTTCATGACCACACTTACCTTCATCCTAAATCTTTCACTTCACTCACTAAAGTCTATTCTCACTTTGATTTACTTTCAATTTCTCTCCTCTCCTCCAACTCTCTCTTTTTCTCTACTCCCTTTCTACTCTCTCAGCCCTGCTCCACTCATTCTCTCCTCCTGGAATATTTCTAATATATAAAAAGGTCAACTTACGGGACTCCACTTGCCCAATCAAAATTGACTGGCCATGCTGAGAAGTCAAATTCATAGTTCTGCACTGCCTCCTGGAAATGTAAAATAAATATGATTAATCTGTATTCTGTAAGTATAGAATGTACAAAAATTAACAGAACCTAATAAATTCTCACACATACACCAGAAGAAAATCTAAACTTTTTATATGAAAAGCAAGTATTATTGTTAAACATATATAAATTTCAACAGGATTATCTAAGATGCTCCCCACTTAAGTATCTTACCATGTCTTCAAGAGAAGGTCTGTAATTTCCAGCCTTGTTCAGCACCTTTATGAAGGTTGTGTATGTTGGGTTAAATCTCCGGCCAAATCCTCGAATGATCATGGCCACAATCAGCAGCAGTCCAAGACCAGTTCCATACTAAAACATTAGAAATCTGAAGTCATTACGAAAATCGTTACAGTAATGATGACAAATAAAATAAGAGTTTAGATTTTTTTCTTAATAAGTTCATTTGAAGTGAGCAGTTTTTATGATAATACACTTCATCTTCCATGAAGGGAGAACCTTGAAATTATATTAACTTATAGGCTCTCCACAAATCATTCTTAACCAATATATTGGTATCAATGAAAATTAAATAGATTTACAGCTAGACACAACACATCTAGTTATTACAGCTTAAAATATAAATGGCAATGAGTCAATCAAACATAGAAATTCAACCTTTATAATATAATTCTCAACTAAATAATGATTAGTAGGGACACTTACACTTATGTTCATCTCAGTAATAAAAGAATGTTTGCAATTAAGTTAACAGTATTCACAAAATTATAATCTTGATTATATAATCATATTATAAGTTAGTACTATACAAGCACTTTACTTTAGCAATGAAAATTATATTCATTTTCTTTCCTACATCTCACTAATGTACTATGTTTATTACTTCCACTTCACCACTAAAGAGATATTAGAGAGCTTTCCAGTCATTCATTCTTTAACACTACACTTTTGTTGCATACAGTGAAGCTGACTTACATTCTTACAGACTGGATGGTGTAATGATGAAAATTATGCAAAAAGTTCTCTATTTTACATCTAACAACAAGAAGAATCATTTGTGCTCTACTTAAAGGCACCTGAAAAAAAGACAAATGTACCTGTCATAATCTAAAAACTCAGGACATATTCTACAAATTAAACAATATTCTGCTCAAACTGAAAAAAAATTAATAATCCAAAGTTCCAAAGAGTTTTCCATAATCATAATCTTGATGTTGGCATTACCTTGGCTGCAGTGATGTAGCTTGAGTATTCCCACTGGTATACAGAATAAGCAATAAAGGGTGAAGCGAAGTAGCCAATATTGTACATGATGTTCAGCTGCAAGAGATGAAGAAGAATGTGTATCTTGAATTAAGTGATTTATATTCTGTGCTTGCATACAGAATATGTAAAAAATTATATTTTCAATACTTTATTAGTAATGATGCAATTAATGCAAGTAACAGAATAATTATGCATTATTTAAAAAATATGGATATCATTTTGAAGTCATTTAGCTCACTGTATCACACACACACACAACACACACACACACACACACACACACACACACACACACACACACACACACACACACACACACACACACACACACACACACACACACAAAAAAAAATATATATATATATATATATATATATATATATATATATATATATATATATATATATACATATATATATTTTAAAGACATACAACTATCATATTACTCTTCCTTTTCTTAATAACAGAACCTCATTGCAAACAAAGCGTACAGCAGTTACTAGTAAAATGAAAGACCTATATATACATAGATATGGCTTTGATAAGAACAAGCTAAACTGGATATCAATATCAAACTATGTGGTATGCTAACTTACCCCCTTCATAATGTTGTTCCCAAACTGTTCTAGTGCATTAGCAACATATGGAATGACCTGCAATGAGACATGTTAATTAGGATACTTTCTTCAATACAGTCATGTGAATACTATAGTTCAAATTTCCTTATATCTAGCAATTAAGAATTTTTCATTCCTTATTATCTTCCACCTTGTCTAAAGGACACTCACAAAGTGAAAACAATTAACAAAGTTAGGATTAAACTGATAAAATAAATATTTTCAAGTTATAAAAAACATTTCTTAACATCATTGCATCTCTCTCACAATCTTATGTATACAACCAACCTTACTGTGAGATGCTTAAAAACATTTCTAATAATAACAACATGCATCCAAAATGAATCAAGTTATTTTTAAACATGTGACTTAGTAGAGATTAGTCATAACAGCTCATAATGCTAGTGAATTGACTATGAATTTATCTCGAATCTTGATACATGATCTAATGACCAATTTTGGTTTGAAGCGGAAAGGATATTCGACTCAAAATTATTAAATAGTATAAACTTGGTAAACATGAAATTATCAGCGAACGTAAAATCAATACAAAATGAGTATAGAAACATATATATAGATCTCCCTCACCTATATCTCTCTAATTTTATGAACGATGGATAGAAGGAGTTACTACGCTCAACACATCTGGCAAACATTTCCATTTCCCAAATATATTAACAAAGGACGAACTCGTCTCCCTCAAGTCTCTCAAAATCATATGATCAATCACACAGAAAAGGGCCTTGACACGACCACCTCTCACCTGTTTCCCTGACCTGACCTGCCCGTACACGCTGTACAGGCGAGGCCCCACTAAACAGCTCCAGAAGAGAGACATGGTGAACGGGTGACTGCTGTCAGATAAATTTAAGAAGGGTTTAGCAAGTGACAGCCTGCAGACGCCTCGGCCGGACTGCACGACTGTTATTATGGGCAACTCTGCTCGGCCGCCGATAGAGGGCTCTGGGCGGCTGTCACTCACGTGTGTGTGTGTGTGTGTGTGTGTGTGTGTGTGTGTGTGTGTGTGTGTGTGTGTGTGTGTGTGTGTGTGTGTGTGTGTGTGTGTGTGTGTGTGTGTGTGTGTGTGTGTGTGTGTGTGTGTGTGTGTGTGTGTGTGTGTGTGTGTGTGTGTGTGCGTGCGTGCGTATGTGTGTTACGTGAGTATTAAGTTGTGCAAAGTCTCCATAAGTATGCATATATAGACGTTGGAGTCAGGGGCGTGATTTCAGCTTTTTCTTACGGGGCGAGGCTGGAGAGCGAAGTGAGCACAATCAGTTTTGGGGCGTCATTTGGGGTGCTTGCGGGCCTTTGCCCCCTCGAAGACTCTGATTATCCTTCCCCTCAAGGGCCACGATTTTTTTTTTTACTAAATAACACTTTTGTAGCTCTGGTCGTACCTTAAAATGCTCCTAAAATAACTTTTTCAATATTTTTTTGGTGGAGGAGGGTTCGCAGTGCCCTAGAAATATTGTGCTCACTTCGCTCGCCAACCTCCCCCCTAAGAAAAAGCTGAAATAGCGCCCTTTTTTATTCTCTTTTGAAAAATTAGCTATTCCGTGGACATATCAAGCTACTACCAGAACTATAAACGTGTAATTTGAGGAAAATCGTGGGAGTGTGGCCCTTGTGTGTGTGTGTGTGTGTGTGTGTGTGTGTGTGTGTGTGTGTGTGTGTGTGTGTGTGTGTGTGTGTGTGTGGTGTTGTGTGTGTTGTTGTGTTGTGTGTGTGTGTGTGTGTGTGTGTGTCTGTCTGTATGAGCCTTTGTGTCCGTGTGCCTATCTTCGTTTGCGTGTGTGTGTGTCTGTGAGTGTGTGTGTGTGTGTGTGTCTGTGTGGGTTTCTGTGTTGTTGCGTCTTGATGCCTTTGTGTTCGTGTGCCTATCTTCGTTTGCGTGTGTGTGTCTGTAAGTTGTGATTTGGGATCAAAGACCGTATACAGTTTCTGGGTGGGGGTTGTTGATAAGCCTACAGTATACGTATGAAGTTGGGTATATGTTGGTGAATGAGCGGAAGGGGCTGAAGCTCATGTGTGGGAACGAACTAGTCACTGTGTGAAAATGTGTTTGTGTGATGAATGACTGGGCTGTTCATGTGCGTGCATGTGTCCGGGAGGAGAAAAAAAATTGTCAGGGGTGGGTATGAATGAGTCAGGTAGCAGAGGGGGAGGTTATGTGTAGGGTGAATGAGTATGCTGGATAAAGGTGTGTGGTGACGTGATTTTGAGTGTGTAAGCGGGGTGGGAGGTAGTTGCATGTATAGGGTGAGTAATGTGCGGTGTCTAGAGGCTAGTATGCGCTAGTGAGCGTTGGGTGTAGCGTGAGTATGATTATGTATAACTACATGTATGCAAATGAGAATTCTGAGAGATATGAATGTGGGTGCAAGGATGGTGGTGATGGTGACCACGAGAGTGTGTGGGAGGTAGGAGAATGTTATGACGTAAAGAGGATGCATTATGTAATGAGAAAAGAGTGTGGACGAGTTGGAGAGAGACTGCAAGCACATTAGTAAGTATACATGAATAGTGTCAGGGGTGAATATGTTTGTATAGGTTGAAGCGGGCGGAGTAAAAGTGACTTTCTTTATGGGATGAGTGTGTTTGAGGGGGGGGGGTAACAAAGTGCACAGTTGAGGATGATGTGGAATGTGAGTGTGTAGCATGCGTCGGATGAGTGAATAGTATGTGTAAGTATAACTACTGCGAAAGATTATCTGAAAATATTATATTGTTTACTTCCAGCAGTGAAAGGATTTGGGATCTTAGGATAAGAGATAAGAGAGAGAGAGAGAGAGAGAGAGAGAGAGAGAGAGAGAGAGAGAGAGAGAGAGAGAGAGAGAGAGAGAAAGGAGGAAAAAGATGGTAGGGGGCAGAGAGAGAGAGGGAGGGAGGACTGGAGACAAAGTGGAAAAGAGATCCACACGGATATACAAACATACAAAGTCTCTCTCTCTCTCTCTCTCACACACACACACACACACACACACACACACGCACGCACGCACGCACGCACACACACACACACACACACACACACACACACACACACACACACACACACACACACACACACACACACACACACACCTACACACACGCGCGCGCCTTTCCTCCTTCCTTAGTTTTTCTCCGTTATGCATAATGAATAAAAATGATGACGCCATTACAGTACTCATGTGTCAAAAAAAGGAAATATAATTCATATCATTGTGTGGAATGAAGTGAGAGTGTACAGCTCTGTGTGTGTGTGTGTGTGTGTGTGTGTGTGTGTGTGTGTGTGTGTGTGTGTGTGTGTGTGTGTGTGTGTTGTGTGTGTGTTATATATATATATATATATATATATATATATATATATATATATATAGAGAGAGAGAGAGAGAGAGAGAGAGAGAGAATGTATATATGAAGTATATATGTATATAAACAGATATACATGTGTGTGTGTGTGTGTGTGTGTGTGTGTGTGTGTGTGTGTGTGTGTGTGTGTGTGTGTGTGTGTGTGTGTGTGTGTGTGTGTGTGTGTGTAGACACTAATTCAATGTAGCCATTCTTATTATTCCATATACTGCAGTCATTTGCATGACTTAATTCTTTCTGTTTGTCATATGTATACAGATCAGGGCAGACTCGCAGGCAAATCGTGTTTTCCTCCAGTTGATGTAGCCAGGTTGTGACACCCCCTTGTCCATCTCCATTATCACATATTAAATCCACGATTCATAAATACCGTTGACCATTGTTATAAAAGTCCCTTGCGGATGAGGTCTTGCATAGGTTGCAGGAAGCATCTGACTTGCAAGAGGAAGTCGTTATATCACCCGAAGTCATTGTGTTGACTAACTGTCTATCTGTCTGTCTGTCTCCATTCTCTGAAAAATGAAGTATCCAAACCCAATTAATTTCATTGTTTGGGGGAATTCACAAAAAGTGATTGCACTTATCTAGACATAAAAAGTGACAGATACCACTGGGATTCGTGTAGGATAGAATAGTGAGATATTGGCCAAAGATATTTCGACATTACGAAATGCATGTGCCGCATGTGCGAAATGCGAAACGCCGTGCAAATCATCGTATAGGAGGAAAACTTTTCTCGGAGGAGAGGAAATGTGAGGGTTAGCAGGAAATTAAGATGCCATTAGTCTATTTTTATAAATTTATCTCTGACGTTTCATGGTTAGTTAAACGAAAGAAGGAGAAAAGAAGTGCTAACTTCTTAGGTGATTTTATACTGTAACTGTCATGAATGTTCTTGATTAAGTACGAAAAGGAGGAAAAAATAAAAGGTGGTATTTTTCAATATGATTGGATGAATTTATTTTCTTTCTAAACGCTTCCCATTTTCCTAGTTTATTAGATTAACATTCTGTTGGTACCTTGAACGCTAAAATAAAAAGAATAGATTAAAATCTGCTTTGTGGATCAAACTATAACTTGCAATGTGGATCATTTGAAAGTGAGTGCTCAGGCGTGTTCACTGAAAATGTTCTTTGAAATCAATGCATACGTGCAATATAACATTTAATCATCTATTTTAAACATAACACTAACAATAATTTTGTGTGCATGAAAATGGATTTCACTGCAAACATCTACTATAGCTCGTCGTGTGCGAAGAGTTGCCAGTTAGAGTATTAAGTATATATAGTCCAAGAGCAACGTGACTCCGTGACTCTGGCGTTGAGCGTGACGGCGGCGAGACAATGAGTGACCCCGAGACGGAATATCAAGATGACCCCAGAACGGCTTGCAAATATGGTGAATCGTGCTATCAGAAGAACCCCCAGCACCACAGTAGATTCAAGCACCCGCCCAAGAGGAAACTGGAATGCACCGAAAGCGAAGCGGAAGTGAGTTTGAAAAGAAGAAAAACCGAAATTCTTCGCATTTCAGCCTTTCCATGACCATGTCCCGTCTCTGCACGTAGTTTTAGGAAAGTTTTTTTTTCTCAAGATGGGGAAAGAGATAGACAATAGTCAGTTGTATGATGGCTTATTTATTAGTATTATGAAATGTTAAGATATTTGCAAAAGAAAATGCAATAATGCCTACTGTACTGGCATTGTAATATTTACTTAAAACAGAGAAAGTGAGTAAGGCATAACTAGTGAACTTTCACTTGTCCTTTATTTCACATTGTAAACTGTTACCTAAATACAATCAGCCAGGCTACCATTCTCCCTTAACACTTTTTATTGATGCTATGACAGGACCTTTGTTTCAGAGAAACTGAACAAAGAATTGCTCTGTAAGGAAGCCACAATACAGTTCATTGGCCCCAGCCATGTCAGTTGCTGAGTAATTCCTTACTTATCATCATTAGTTCAAGAAGTAAACTGCAGACACAGATGGTAACAGCACAGATAAAGGAAAAGAATTGTGGAAAGTGCTACTCACAGACTAAGTCCACATGGTACTCCCAAGTTTCAGCTCTATCTTGCTGTGCATATCAAAGTGAATGACAGAGGGTGTTGGAGGCAGAGCCCCCATCAACCCACCCCTATGCAGTGCCCAAAGGTCATGCCCAATCACAGGAATTGAGATTGTTGAATAAAGTTTGTGATGTGGAGTTGGGGACTTAGTCTATGGCAAGTGTGTCTGTACTATAAAGCATTACCCAACTTGTGACTAAATATTGTTAAACAGATACTATTAATTGTTATTAGCTTGTGGTCACAGGCTATTAACTTTATGATATTTGTAATAGAGGGCATGTATATCACTCATCCCACATGAAGATATGTCCTTAAATTTTTACATCTGAAGAAGGGATTTGTTAATTCAACTCAAGATTATCTCTGGTTGCCCAGTCAGTTACAATTGACTGGTCAGCCACCCCTAGTCTCTCAGGTTGATGGTATTTGTAAACAAACTACTATGCAGACAGTGAATTAGTGGGACAAACTAGAAACAAGACAACTTTTGCCAAAAAATTCAAACCAAGTATACAGCAAAAATGTAAGCAAATGTATAGGTGTTGATTGATATTTTCAGTGATGCCATTAATAGTTTTTTTTCTTTTGATAATTTTTTATCAAAAAATGATTTTTTACTAATAATACTACAGAATAATGTTTTGAAAGGTTTAGTCATTAAGCTTTATTGTACTGTCACACAGAGTTAGGGCAAATTGGAGATGATATTCTTATAGAGGACAAATATTTGCTGTTGGTACAAGAAATAATCTGAATAATAATTTGAAAGTGCCAATCACAGTTTCAGCTCTGAGTACCATGAATACCTAGGTGAAGACAACTCTACCTCATAATTTGGTGAAGGATAGATTATGGCCCGGCTCCCTATTTGACAACAAATCAGAAGTTTTGTCACTTGAGTTGACTTCCTATTAGTAGGAATATAAAATTCAGTAGCAAACATAGGTAGCTATTGAGAAAATGGGTTATTTTATATTGCATTATACCCGTTCTGTTACCGGTTTTGCTCTCTCTGACATACTTTTGGGCAAGAGCTCTAGCTATTAATATTAGTATTAGTATTGTTGTTGTTTTCATTGTCATTATTATCTTATTTATTTTATTTGTTATAATAATTGTTGTTATTACTATTTATTTATTGTTATTTTCTTTTTATTGTTATCATTATCATTATTACACCACTACTATTTTTTGTTTATTATAATGTTATTATTATGAGTAATAGTAGAAGTAGTGGTATTGTTATTATTATTATTGTCATTATCACTATTCATATTACTATTGCTAATGCTATTGCTATTATCATTATTACCACTATCATCATTTATTGAACATTATTGAATCTGTTTTCATTTTAATTTCTGTTTTATCCAGTTTTGCATTTAAACATTCTTTAGCCTCTAAAAAGGAATATTTTATTAATTATTCCAGGATCTAGTTCCTAAAGGAAAGAAATGCAAAACAGAAGAAAGTGAAGGAAATGATTCTGACTCTGGAGACAATTTTGAAGTGCCTTCCATTGACAAAGAGGAGGACAAAGTAAACACCAGCCAGCCAGAAGGTGAGAGATTCTTAGTTTTTTATTTGATTATTGATTTTGTTTTATTTATTTAATTTTATTACATATATATTTTTTTTTTGTAAGAGAGAGAGAGAGAGAGAGAGATTGTGTTCTAGCATTTCTTAAGATTGTATGTTCTTATTCCTAAAAAATAAAAGAATAGTATGCTTGTAACATTCATTTTGCTTTGCAAAATTATTACTAAATGTTTAGTGATAATTGCACAATGCATAATTTTAACTCACTAGTGCATGTATAAAAGTATACATGTTTATACATGTTGGCCTACGCACTTGCACATAGAAGTACACACATACAAATACCCACTGAATCAGTCAGTTACTCAGTCACTTCCATCACTCCCTGTAAATTAGTGTGAGTTTTTAACTTGTTCCAGAAGATGCAGCTGAATCCCCTGTTCATGAGTTGGAGGTCGCTGCCTCACCAGAAAATGTTCGGGAGAGCATTGAGCAGAAGTTTCTTTTGGATATGCCAGATGATTTCTTTGATTTCTGGGACCTTTGCAAGACACTTAACAAAGAAAAACCTGAAGGTGAGAGAAAATGAAATTTTGAGATGCCCCAAAAGTTGAACATAGTTTAAAATGTTGAGTTCAGATTTTTGTAGGAAACAAGCTCATATATGTACTTGACGACAGGGTCAGCATATGTTAGATTAGAGATTCCAATTACGAGGCATAGTTAGATTGCATTAAATAAATCAAAATTGATGACCCACAGAAGCATTCATCAAAGCTGACATCACCCTAGTTGGCCCATATGACATCCTCTCAGGCAAGCTGAAAAATCTTAAGACCAGAAAAATATCAAGTTATGTTTGTCACTGGCGGTATTATTATGACCCACCGGAGTTCACAGTAAGTAACCTCAAGGATTCCTGGCAATTTGGAATAGAGGTGAGGGTATTGTAGAATCAAAGCAAGAATTTGAGTGTGTGCTATTTATTTATTTATTATTTTTTTATTTTATTATTATTTTTCTATTATTATTATCATTATTAATTTTTTGCCTTATTAATATGTAATATACTCACATTCTCACCCCTTTCCTCATTTTGTTTCTCTCGACTCTTTTCTTTACTTTATTTCTTCAGACACTTACTCATTTAGTTTCATATACCTTGCACATGTATTGTTTAACTTTTCTTTTGCAATTTTCACCACTGTAATCATTAGGATCTTCCAAAAGTATGCTGAGATTTTGTCATTTTCCAGACTGTGATAGCAGGAGGCAAAGATGAATATCACATTGGATATTATCGAGATGATTGCTTCCTCTTACCAGCTTTTGTTGGTTCAATGTCCTCTGTCAAGCCTGGCAGTATTACCCTAATGGGAGGGAACATATTTAGTGCTGTCAGGTAACATAGCATTATTTTGGGGTAAATAAACATTTAATTGTAAGAAAGTAGAATACATGTTATGTGTGTGTACATGTAGATGCATCCACTATTGCAAAAATATACACACAACCAGAAATAGACACACATACAACCACACTCACACTCACTCACTCACTCACTCACACTCACTCACTCACTCACTCACTCACTCACACACTCACTCACACACTCACCACTCACTCACTCACTCACTCACTCACTCACCACCACACTCACTCACTCCTCACTCACACACACACACACACACACACACACACACACACACACACACACACACACACACACACACACACACACTCTCTCTCTCTCTCTCTCTCTCTCTCTCTTTCTCTCTTTCTCTCTTTCTCTCTTTCTCACTCCTTCTCCTCCCTCCCTTATTCTCATTTTTCTCCTGTCCCTCATGCCCTCTCTTTCTCCCTCCCACCTCTGACCAACCCTTCATCCTGTTAACACCCTGTTCTTATGTTTCTTTTTCTCTGCCTAGCACTCTTTTGTTTGTATTTCTTCTCAGAATCATTCACCAACAGCATCTGGGAAAATGTGTTCACTGCAGTATTGTTTTGTGAAATGTCTCTGCACATAGATGGCTCTACAAGAGCTTTTTTGTTGTTGTTAGGGATCATAATTGTTATAGTGGTATAGACATTACTAACAGCAATATTTTCAAAAATCAGTACTCATAATTGGCTCAGTGGTGACTTAATACTTGTGGAGACATCTATGTGTAAAAACAAGTAGTTGATTGAACTCTCAGTGGGCATGGCATGTGAGTACATGCCATCCCCATCAGCTTTGGGTTAATATCTTCTCAAATTTGTAGCATTATACATTTATTGAAATATGCCATG
>NC_051387.1:23314974-23317474 GCF_015228065.2 Penaeus monodon
ATATATATAGATATATATATGTATATTATATATATATATACTATATATGTATAAGTATATATATATATATATGTATATATATATGTAGATATATATATGTATATATATATGTGATATATATGTATATATAATATATGTATATATATATACATGTATATCTATATATGTATATATACAGATATGTAGTATATATATATATATGTATATTATATATATATGTGATATATATTATATGTATATATAAATATATGTGTATTATATATGTATATATATTGTATAATTATGTATATTATATATATATGTATATATATATGTTATATATATATATGTATATATAATGTAATATATATGTATATATATATTGATATATATATATATTATATTTTATAATTATATATGTATATATATAACGTATATATAATATGTATGTATGTATATATATATGTATATGTATATATATGTATGTATGTATGTGTATGTATGTATATATATGTATGTATGTATATTCTAGTATGATTATATATGTATGTATGTATATATATGTATGTATATATATATATATGTATATATATGTATGTATATGTATATATATATATATATATATATATATATATATGTATGTATGTATATGTATATATATATATATGTGTATGTATAAATATGTGTATTTATACATATATATTTGTGTGTATATATGTATATGTATATATATGTATATGTATATATACGTATACATATACAAGACAATTGGGGAAGGCCTACGTCCAACAACGGACCCTCAATGGTTGATGAATGAAAATATATATACATATATATATGATAAGCCATAAAAAGAAAGAAAATAATGGAAATGATGCTTCTGAGTTTGAGTACAACTTGTTTTTTTCTCTTTCCAAGGAATGGGGCTGGAGTTTGGCCACAATATGTTTACTTTCGGAGGAGAAGTGTTCCACAAAGCCATCAGTCATATTCTAGGGGTTGCTTACGAATTGCTTGGAAGAGATGCCTTTGTTGATATATTACAGGTAATTATTTATATTTTTTAGAAGTTATAGGTACATATTTTTCATTTTTTCTTTGAGTATTTGCTTTGTTAGTTAGTGTGGGTTGGCACGTATAGAGGATGTGGATGAGTGCTTGCTCATGGGCTGCTTTGTGTACGTGTGTACAGGTGACTGTATATTTATAAGGTTTTACTCAAGTCAACATTATGATTCAGTAGTATGTTATCTGCAACATCACTTTTTGGATGCTAAATTTCTCTTTTTGCATTACCAAGGTTGTGATATATCATTTAATTTCTCTTATAAAAAATATTGTGTATTTTCAGGCACATTTGAAGAACAGGCGTCGAGGGACTAATCTAAGCATACTGGAAGTTGTAGAGTAAAAAAAAAAAAAATACACACACACACACACACACACACACACACACACACACACATATATATATATCTATATATATATATATCTATATATATATATCTATTATATATATATCTATATATATATATATATATATATATATATATATATATATATATATATATATATATATATATATGTGTGTGTGTGTGTGTGTGTGTGTGTGTTTGTTTGTATGTATTTATCACTCATTCACTTTAATTTGTTACCAGTAGATTGGCTGATCTTACTCAAAGAAAAGTTTATCAGAATTTGCCTCTGCTTATTTGCCTTTTCTTTTGGTTTGATTATTCTTAGTTTAACTAAGACTGAAAAATAGTTAGTTGATTATGTAATACTCATCTGTTGTAATAAAACTTTAGTGATAAATTTGTATATATTAATTAGCAACCTTCTTGTCTATCAAGCAAATAGAAGAGAACTTGAATAGCATGATGCCAGTGAACATAAAGGATTTCTGTTTATACAAAAACAACCATCTTTTCAGTTGGTTGTCTGGAGCAGTAATAGATGCATTTATGGAAGTGTCTTTAGATATCATACTAAAGGCCAGTGTTGATACAGAGAAATTGATAATTATTTTATAGTACATGTCACAATACAAATACAATTTAACACATATGTAGCACAGTCTAGTAACACTATATAATATAGGACCTATCAGTGCTGAAAACTGTTGATTCAACTTTCAATTTTATTTTTATAATAAGATATACAAGTCCATATACTAGTATCTGAATGTCAACAAGAGTAATTTTTAAAATATTTTTGATAATGACAAATTATTGAGATAAAAATTGGAAATAACTAGCTTGATTGTCATGACCCACTGTTTGTATACACTAAGACTTTTGACATTTTTAATTATACCTTTATTGTTATGAATATGAATGTAAGTAAAATGAGACTGAACCTCATGCCATGGAAATGCACTGATAAATATATGTATACACAAGGTTTGAACTATTTCAGATCTTCACAGATATCATGTAGTGCATTATTCTGAGCATAAAATTAAGTGAAGCTTCTTTTTATAAAAACTTCTAACCCAGAAAGGTATATAGTTAAAGAGAAC
>NC_051387.1:23323739-23328739 GCF_015228065.2 Penaeus monodon
ATCAAAATTTCAATCAAAAAGTATAATTCTTGGTGAAGTAATGTTTCTAACCATTTTTTTATAGTGTACATCATAATTAGTGTTGACCATGTGAAAAAAGAGTATTCTTTTATTAATATTTTTTTACCGATTCTGCTGCAAACTGATATTAAATTAGAAAGTAATATAGTTTATAATAATGAAAGCACATGGATAGAATGTTAACCTGCATAGCTCAAATGAGGTACAAATGTTGCCTTGGGGCAACCTAATTTGTTCATATTGAACACTGCAATAGGTCTGGCTTCATATTAGAAGCTTATCTGCTTCAGCAGGGTAAATCTGAGGCTACTGACTGTCAAAAATTTAGTGAAATTTGGGTAGGGCTAAGATATTTTTTTTACATCTTTTAGTGGGAACAAACTAGCAGGTGCATCTCCTCCAACAAATAAAGCTTTAATCTTGTTGAATGCCACTCTGCAATAGTGCAAAGACACTGCCATAGATTTAAGCCAAATTATAAAATTATCTTCAATCCAGTCAGTAAAACATTATCCTGGCCATTTTTAATCCTTTTACTGGTAAAGGTAATTTTCTACATACAATTAGTATGACTTATAGAGGGCACTACAGAGGTAATGAATTATTATACAGTTACTGTATCCCAGTTATGTAGGTCCCAGTCAGAAGGTTTACTTAAAAATTTTCATTTAAGAAATGCGTATAGTTTTTTTTTCTTTTTTTTTTAGTTATACAACTTGAAAAAGAAAACCTGAATGTTAATTACTGAAGAAAAGATTAAGATGTATGTTTTAAAACTAATGAAAAATTTACCTTGTATCCTATTTTTACCTAAAAATATTATAAAAATTATAATCTGTTACACCACATCTATCCCTTCTGAGCATCTTCACACTCTCTATCTTATGATAAAGAAATGTATTTTTGAGCATAAATGATGTTACTTGACTAAGGAGACTTTAAGATTTTTGTTTCTTTCATTTTACCTTAGTTTTTTTGAGTTAGATTTTTAAAAGGTTAGCCATTTATGGTTGCCCCTTACAGACCTAAAATCCAGATTTTTTTCATTTAACTAAACAAAGAGAATAATTAGCAATAAAAAGTGTAAAAGACATTATCCCTTTTCACCCCCATCATTTCCTGGGTGCACATTTTAAGACAACACATTCTTGTTAATTTGTAAACAACTGACATGTAGGTTGATTACAATTAACCCATTGGAGGAAGGTGCCATGATTACATACCCTGACCACTGTAATTTTATTTTGTGAATTGTGTTTGCATAGAGATGGCTCTGTAAGTATTTAGTAGCCAAGGGGACAATTACTAGTCCTACATATCTCACCTATTTACACTTTTCCTTGATTTCCAGAAAGATTCTTTTATATTATTTTACTATTTTTATGTAATTAGTATGTTAACCCAATGCCTCTGGGAGAATTTGGGTTGTGCTGGGCCTCTGCTCTGTGAAGTAAGCATGGCAAACTGGGCTTGCATGGCACTAGCTATACTGGATCAGCAAAGGAATGTCAGTGCTTTTGTATCATTTATATCCAAAACATTATTGTAATGTTTTTGCATATTCAGAGATACATGATATTCATTGTTGTTGCTAGATGGAACCTGTAGTAGCCTAATTATGTACATCAGAGCCCATTTCAATAAATTAGATGTGTTACACACTGTGTAAATGTTGGATTGTGGTTTTACTGAGGGATAAGAACAGATTTTTCCTTCACTTTCACAAATCTTATTTTTACTACTCCCACAGCTTTAGTATTTCCCTTTTGTTGGTCTTACTTCAAGACAGTCACACTGGCAAAGTGCCATATGACAATGTGAGTAATTTTAATGAATATGAGGAGACTGATCATGTCAAGTAGTGTGAAGGTTACTTATAGGTTCACACCAGCAGCAACAGAGCTCAATGTTTTGGTGCATGACATCTTCCTGGCATAGCGGGCAAATGATTTATGTACTATCACCCTTTATACAAAACAATAGCAAATCAGAGCTTTATAACCTGTTGTCCTAAGGCAATGCTGGGGTATGTATTGTGTGGGCATGAGGGTACCTTATAAAGAACAGCAAAACATGCAATGAATGCATCATAGTAACAACGTGAATGACCTATCCCCCGGACCCACATATGTCACCCTTGACATGAATAACACGTAACCCAGAGCCATGACCAAGTCAGCCATGACATGAACCCCATGTAATCAGGAGGCTAAGGATTAGTAACATTTTAATAATCATGATCTCAATAACCATAATAATAGTTTTGATATTAATAGCATTAGAAAAAAGGTGGCTAGGGCCTACTAATTGATTCCTTGGTGGCTGAGTATTTGTAGAGTCATCTGTGTGCAATAAAATTCACAAAATACTACAGTAGACATTATGTAACCCCTCAGGCACTGTGTTAATAAAGACATTTTGTATTTTCAATCAAATATTTTCTCAATGTTCATTCATTTGGAAAACAAGAAAATATGCCTTTTATTGTTACATTTGTCCATTTAAAAAAAATAATAAAATAAATAAATAAATAAATAAAATAAAATAAAATAAATAAAAAAGGGACATATCTCAGGAAAAAAAAAAAAAAAAGTAAATTCATAGGATTTTTCTGAAAATTTTCAATAAAATTTTATGCTCATTTTAGAGGAAGCACAGGCAAGTTTTGAAATGGATATTAAGACTCTTAAAAGTAGGATGTGCTTTAGTGCTGTCCTTAGTTGTGAGAGATATCCTGAATCCTGTGTTTACGCGCCCCTCAGACAGGGAGCAGGTGAGGTGCCTCTGGCGCTCCAGCAATTTGTCACCTCTTCCCAGGTGTCAGCATGGCTAGTGTTGTCATATCAGGTCTCTCCACACACACACACACACACACACACACACACACACACACACACACACACACACACACACACACACACACACACACACACACACACACACACACACACACACACACACACACACCACACATGCGTGATGCGTGGGAGAGGTGATTGCTGTGGGAGCACCTCACCGTCCTGTCTGATGATTGTGTAAAGATACGTGCTTTGGTGTGTAATGGTGTCTGAAAGATAGAATTTTTTGAAAATTTCGACTGTTTACTTCCAAAGTCCGTGTATTGATTGATTAATGTATTTAATAATGTGTTTAACAAATGTAACATGTGTTTTTGTTGTTGTTGTGTTGTTTTTCCGTGTGTGTGTATGTTCTGTGTGTGTGTGAAAGAGACCTGACTATGACCATAAAGGCTAGCCATGCTACAACATGAGGAAGAGGTATGACAAAACTATCTGAGTCCTAGAGGCACCTCACTGACTTCCATGTCTCAGGGTCGGTATCATGTCAGAGAGTCAGGATATCTCTCAACTAGGCGATTAGCACATCCTTTTACAGAGTTTAATATCATTTCAAACTTGCCTGTGCTTTTAATGGTAGCAAAAATATTGAAAATTTTCAAATCCTGATTTCTTTTTTTTTTTCGAGTAGTCTTATTTAATCTATTTCTATATTTATATAATTAGGTATTTTTTTGTAATGGAACCAAATGTAACAATAGAAATGATAGTTTGCATTTCATGAATGAAATGAAAATATATTATATAATATCAAAATGTACTTACATATAAAGTCTGGGGATTACATAATGTCTATGTGATATTATGAATTATCATACAATGCTCTAAAATACCACTCTACAAGTATACAATTAGTATGTAGAAATTTCTTTCATAATAGTATTAATATCAAAGATATTATTATGTACTGAATTATGAATAAAATGTTATAATTTAGGCTATAATGTCATGTCATGTGCTATTGGCATCTTTCTGTATCATAGTAGCATAGTGCCAGATATCATAGTTACTATATGCTCATTGCATGTTTGCTGCTGTTAAGACCCATCCCACAACTGCATCCCAGCATTGTCAGGACAACATAAACTTGATGATTGTAAAATAATAAAAATCATTTGCCCTAGCCAGAGATTCATGCACCAAATCATTGAGTCATGTGCTAGTTGTCACCTGCTAAGTAACTTCACATACTTAATGACATCCCTAGAATAAAATTACTCACAGTGTCATATGAACACTTTGCCATGTCTGTCCCTAAGTAAGCCAACAATAGTGATAATACTAAAAGCTGTGGAGTATAAAAATGATTTAATCAAGAAAAATGTTCTTTCATCAGTATGTAACATATCAAACATTTAACATTGTGTAATCTAATTTTTGAAAATGGTAAATAATTAATTTAGGTACTACTTCACATTAGCAACACTATATTATGATCTACAATATCAAAAACTTACACAATGTTTTGGATAAGAAATAACAAAACATCTACTTTCCTTGCTAATACCATTATATATGCATGCAAATTTTGCATTTATTCGAGACAGAGCAGCCTAAATCTCCAGAGGTATGTGTTAACATTATATTCATAAAATATAAATAATATAAAAACATCTTTTGATAAAGTGTAAATACTAGAATATGTACATCTAATAATTTCCTTGGCTACTAAATACTTACAGAGCTTTCTTTCTTCATGTAAACTATTCACAAAATAAAATTCAATGTAGGATCTAGTAATGTAATCTGCACATTCATACTGGGTACTTAATACTACATAATTTTTACATCAATCTACATGTTTTTTGTCTAAAATGTGCACCAACGAAAATGGTAAAATGCAGGATAATGTTTTACACTTTTATTGAATATTTTATTTTCAGTATAAAAAATGCATTTTAGTCTAGTAAGGGCATCATAATATGGTAAAGCTTATTAATCTAATCATAAAAAATAAATGAAACAAAATCTTAATTCTTAGTCAGTACATATTTTGCCTAAATATTTCTTTATATATAGATGCAGATGTAAGATGCTCAAAGGGATAATGTTAAAGATATATTTTATAATATTTTAGTAAATAGATTCAAGGTAACATTGTATCATATTTATATAAACATA
>NC_051387.1:23333739-23363739 GCF_015228065.2 Penaeus monodon
AGATGTTGATTTTATGACCACTTATCAAACTGTTTTCACCATCCATTCTGAATTTACTAGAAAAAATTCATAATTGAATATATTCTGAGGAGGTAAAATGTATCTGCAGTTTTAACGTATCAGTGTTGATCACTTCCCCTTCCTTTACACAGAACAAAAGGAGCAACTGATGGTTAACAAAAATCAGGAAAAGCCTGAAGTACCTGCGGAAATCCGGGAGAAGTTACTTCACAGAATGGCTGACGACTTTGATTTCTACAACTTCTTAGAGCAGCGGCTTTATCAACAAAAGAAAGCCTTTTTGCCTGACCAGGGAAATGAGTAATGACAATTTCTAGTCACACTAGATCAAAATGTTGGGTTATATCTGTTGATTCCTATATATGAATCAAACTACGCAGCAAAGAAGATATATAGAGTGTATTCATAATATACAAAATTTCAATCAAAAAGTATAATTCTTGGTGAAGTAATGTTTCTAAACATTTTTTTTATAGTGTACATCATAATTAGTGTTGACCATGTGAAAAAAGAGTATTCTTTTATTAATATTTTTTTACCGATTCTGCTGCAAACTGATATTAAATTAGAAAGTAATATAGTTTATAATAATGAAAGCACATGGATAGAATGTTAACCTGCATAGCTCAAATGAGGTACAAATGTTGCCTTGGGGCAACCTAATTTGTTCATATTGAACACTGCAATAGGTCTGGCTTCATATTAGAAGCTTATCTGCTTCAGCAGGGTAAATCTGAGGCTACTGACTGTCAAAAATTTAGTGAAATTTGGGTAGGGCTAAGATATTTTTTTTACATCTTTTAGTGGGAACAAACTAGCAGGTGCATCTCCTCCAACAAATAAAGCTTTAATCTTGTTGAATGCCACTCTGCATAGTGCAAAGACACTGCCATAGATTTAAGCCAATTATAAAATTATCTTCAATCCAGTCAGTTAAAACATTATCCTGGCCATTTTTAATCCTTTTACTGGTAAAGGTAATTTTCTACATACAATTAGTATGACTTATAGAGGGCACTACAGAGGTAATGATTATTATACAGTTACTGTATCCCAGTTATGTAGGTCCCAGTCAGAAGTTTACTTAAAATTTTCATTTAAGAAATGCGTATAGTTTTTTTTTCTTTTTTTCTAGTTTATACAACTTGAAAAGAAACCTGAATGTTAATTACTGAAGAAAAGATAAGATGTATGTTTTAAAACTAATGAAAAATTTACCTTGTATCCTATTTTTACCTAAAAATATTATAAAAATTATAATCTGTTACACCACATCTATCCCTTCTGAGCATCTTCACACTCTCTATCTTATGATAAAGAAATGTATTTTTGAGCATAAATGATGTTACTTGACTAAGGAGACTTTAAGATTTTTGTTTCTTTCATTTTACCTTTTTTTTTTTTTGTTAGATTTTTAAAAGGTTAGCCATTTATGGTTGCCCCTTACAGACCTAAAATCCGGATTTTTTTCATTTAACTGAACAAAGAGAATAATTAACAATAAAAAGTGTAAAAGACATTATCCCTTTTCACCCCCATCATTTCCTGGGTGCACATTTTAAGACAAAACATTCTTGTTAATTTGTAAACAATTGACATGTGGGTTGATTACAATTAACCCATTGGATGAAGGTGCCATGATTACATACCCTGACCACTGTAATTTTATTTTGTGAATTGTGTTTGCATAGAGATGGCTCTGTAAGTATTTAGTAGCCAAGGGGACAATTACTAGTCCTACATATCTCACCTATTTACACTTTTCCTTGATTTCCAGAAAGATGCTTTTATATTATTTTACTATTTTTATGTAATTAGTATGTTAACCCAATGCCTCTGGGAGAATTTGGGTTGTGCTGGGCCTCTGCTCTGTGAAGTAAGCATGGCAAACTGGGCTTGCATGGCACTAGCTATACTGGATCAGCAAAGGAATGTCAGTGCTTTTGTATCATTTATATCCAAAACATTATTGTAATGTTTTTGCATATTCAGAGATACATGATATTCATTGTTGTTGCTAGATGGAACCTGTAGTAGCCTAATTATGTACATCAGAGCCCATTTCAATAAATTAGATGTGTTACACACTGTGTAAATGTTGGATTGTGGTTTTACTGAGGGATAAGAACAGATTTTTCCTTCACTTTCACAAATCTTATTTTACTACTCCCACAGCTTTAGTATTTCCCTTTTGTTGGTCTTACTTCAAGACAGTCACACTGGCAAAGTGCCATATGACAATGTGAGTAATTTTAATGAATATGAGGAGACTGATCATGTCAAGTAGTGTAAAGGTTACTTATAGGTTCACACCAGCAGCAACGAGCTCAATGTTTTGGTGCATGACATCTTCCTGGCATAGCGGCAAATGATTTATGTACTATCACCCTTTATACAAAACAATAGCAAATCAGAGCTTTATAACCTGTTGTCCTAAGGCAATGCTGGGGTATGTATTGTGTGGGCATGAGGGTACCTTATAAAGAACAGCAAAACATGCAATGAATGCATCATAGTAACAACGTGAATGACCTATCCCCTGGACCCACATATGTCACCCTTGACATGAATAACACGTAACCCAGAGCCATGACCAAGTCAGCCATGACATGAACCCCATGTAATCAGGAGGCTAAGGATTAGTAACATTTTAATAATCATGATCTCAATAACCATAATAATAGTTTTGATATTAATAGCATTAGAAAAAAGGTGGCTAGGCCTACTAATTGATTCCTTGGTGGCTGAGTATTTGTAGAGTCATCTGTGTGCAATAAAATTCACAAAATACTACAGTAGACATTATGTAATCCCTCAGGCACTGTGTTAATAAAGACATTTTGTATTTTCAATCAAATATTTTCTCAATGTTCATTCATTTGGAAAACAAGAAAATATGCCTTTTATTGTTACATTTGTCCATTAAAAAAAATAATAATAAATAAATAAATAAATAAATAAAATAAAATAAAATAAATAAAAAAGGGACATATCTCAGGAAAAAAAAAATTAAGTAAATTCATAGGATTTTTCTGAAAATTTTCAATAAAATTTTATGCTCATTTTAGAGGAAGCACAGGCAAGTTTTGAAATGGATATTAAGACTCTTAAAAGTAGGATGTGCTTTAGTGCTGTCCTTAGTTGTGAGAGATATCCTGAATCCTGTGATTACGCGCCCCTCAGACAGGGAGCAGGTGAGGTGCCTCTGGCACTCCAGCAATTTGTCACCTCTTCCCAGGTGTCAGCATGGCTAGTGTTGTCATATCAGGTCTCTCACACACACACACACACACACACACACACACACGCACACGCACACGCACACGCACACGCACGCACACACACACACACACACACACACAGAAACACACACACACACAGAAACACACACACACACACACAGAAACACACACACACACACACAGAAACACACACACACACAGAAACACACACACACACACAGAAACACACACACCACACACACACACACACACACACACACACACACACACACACACACATTACAGATTGATTGATCTGAATTCACATTTGAAATGTGCTAGGCCTTGTGAGCATAATGGTATAAACAAGTATATGAGATGTTAAAAACACTGATAGCTAAATTTTCTCAAAATACAGACACGAAAATACAGCACACAAACACTTAAAATAAAACACAAATTATCAGCTGGCTGATAATTTGATCTCAAGAAACTGATTACTTACCTTTCAGCAGATGCTTGATTTGAGCAAAGTTCCCATCACAGTAGCCGGATCATGCATGACACGCTCTAGTATTGCAGGAAGGGAGATATGGGTCATCATACTGTTGACCACGTGGCCTACCATTCCTCGCATCTCTAGTCAAGGAGGAAGATAGAAATGATAGTTTACATTTCAGTTTACTGAAAAAGGGAAAAGGAAAGAAAAAATTGTTCTAAAAACATAACCAGTATTTGAAATTATTAATTTTCACCAGAAAAATGTTTAAGGTAAATTTTGTTTTCAAAAATTAAATTTTTTTTTTTTGGAAAGAAAAAGAAATTTTTTGTAAGAAATGTAAAATTTTTCTTCTTCCGATGAGAGAAAGTAGATGAAAAATACAATCTTTTATACGAGGCATCATGTCACTGTAGATTTGAAACAAATGATCCTCAAATTAACAAGGTTTTTTTAGTTGGGCTATTTTCTAGAAAAAAAATAATGTTTACCATTATTAATAAAATTTAATAACCTGGTTGTCTATTGGTTGTATGTGTATTAATCATTTGCTTGTAGTGGCATCGTCAATTATTTTTGTCGGGTTGTTTTTTTTTTGTTTGTTATGTATGTTTCTGTGTATGTGTTTTTTTGTGGTGTCTTTTTGTGTTGTGTGTTTTGTGTGAGGACGAATGACAACATAGCCTTTTGTGAAACTGGAAGAGTAAATTCTTTCCATAACCTCCCTTCAGGGAGGTAATCACGTTCAGATTCTTAAATGGCACTAGACATACTTAGAGTCTAATTCCATTCCAAAACTTTGTATCCTCTAAATGATGCAAAAATTTTAATGTTTCAGAAAAATCATGAATTCTTTTTTTGTTTCCTGATATTCGTGTCTGTTTTTAAATTTATTATTTATGTATTTAATTCCTATTTTTATTATTATTTTTAAAGCAAGCAACAAATAAAACTATATTTCTTGGGTGTTAATGATGAATACATTGAGAAAATTGTATGTGGATTGAATAAGATGTCTGTGATTAGGAAGTGTTGTGGTTAGTCTACTGTAGTGTTGTGAATGTGTATTGCCCGTGCTCTAAATACTTCAGCCCGTTTGTAGGCCTAGCACTTTCTTTCTTGTAATTATATCAATACTTTTGTGGTGTTTTGATGTCATGATTTTAAAATGTCTAATCCTTAGCTCCTGTTTCAATGGTGGTATGTCATGCTGACTTGGTCATTGTTGTAGGGTTAACGTGTTATTCATGTGCAAGGGTGACATGATGTGGGGTAGGGATAGTGGTCTTTTCACTTTTTTGATTGTTCATGTGATGTTTTGGCTGTTCTTTTAGTCTATTGCAACAATACATTACCGGATGTTAGGCTGTACGGTTTAAGCTCGATTTGTATTGTCTTGTATAAAACTGATAGTATAAAACTTTTGCCGCTAATGCAGGAAGATTATGCACAAAATTTTGTGCTGGGTCCATAAGTCCACTACCTGCATGATTAGTCGCTATTCATAAAATTACTCACATTTCTATGGCCACTAGCCATTGAGACTGTTTGAAGAGTTAAGACTACACAAAACTAATGTGGGGTAAAAGACATAAATTTATGAAAATTTTCTAGTAAAACCATGATACATATTTTACACGTGTGATACACATTTTACATTTATTGAATTCTCTATTCATAATTTATTACTATTATTGTTTCTTTAATGATAAATGTACTAACAAAAAATCAATAATTTTTGTATAAATGATACAAGAACATTTTGCTGAAAATAGTTATTGAAAACCCAAATTGTCTTTATTACACAGGAGCTGGCCAGATAACATAATGTCCCCATGTAGCATTGGGTTAACACAATGACCTACAAATATAAAGAATCATATAGTAGCACTTTCTGATCAAGTATTAATGATAAAATATATTATGGTAGGATAAATGTTTTAAAATGTTACTAGACCTCTCTAGAATACACTTCATCATTTAAATATGGTCAGGGGTATGTATCATGGCATTCATCAAGGTAATTGTAATCCCACATGTCATTTGTTACAAATAACGATGTTTTGTCTTAATATGTTCACCACAGAAATGATTGTGAAAAGGATAATTCTATTATCTATTCTTTTATTGTTAATTATCTTCTTTGTTCAGTAAATGCATAAAATCATTTAGTCTGTGAGCTGGTGCAACCTAAATGAACTACACTTTACAGAATCTCAATATATAAAAAAAATAAATGCAAGAACAAAACTTAAGTTCCTGTAGACATGATTTAGCTCCAACAAAATAACATTCTATCAGCATGTGGGTGTATAATGTAAAATAGATTTGTTAACAGTATAAAAAATTTTATATATTTTCAGGTAAAAATCCACATTTACAAGGGTAAATTTATTATTTGAAACATGACATAATCTTTTCTTCCATTAAACACACTTTTCATTGTTACAATAGCAAAAAAAATTAAAAAATTACCTTTAATGAAATTATAAACCTTTCCTTCTGACTACATAACTGGGAACCAGTATGTATTTATTAATGCAACCTCTATAGTGTCTCAAATTTACTACTATGTAGAAAATACTTAATAAAAGCATCTAAAATCCAGGATAATGTTTGTAATACTGATTGAAGTAATTGTCTTGGCTTAAATCAAATGGCATTCTTGCACATGCAGAGTTCACAAAAAGATTACAGTTTATGTAAGATGCACCGCTAGTTTGTTCCCAAAAGTGTAAAATAAACGTATGTTTTCTAAAATTGCACCAAAATTTGAAAGGTAAGCTTCACTTTTTTTACCTGCTTTGCAGTTAAAAAATTCCCAATATGAAGCCAGAACCTATTGAAATTCAATATGAAAAAAGGTAAGATGAAGCAAACAATTATACTTTAAAGCTAGCAGTAACATTTATCATGCTCATATATATAAATTCTATTATCTTCTAAGTTTAAGATCAGAAGAGAAGTCGGTGAAAAATATTTATATATTTGTAATAAAAATACATCTTTTTTCATTATTAACATAAAATTTTTTTGAATTGTAACTGATAACTAAAAAAAATGTAGAAAACATTACTTAAATATATTTTTAATGTAAATTTATGCTAATATGATACACGTATATAATCTTCTCTTAGTGCGTAGAGCATTATATAGGAAATTCTACAGATAGATACCAAAACATTTTGATCTGGTGAAATTTAAATTGCTTACTCATTTTCACTGCAGGGCAAAAAGTTCTTTTTTGAAATGCACCTGCTATAATAAAGTTGTAAGAAAAATATCTAGCCACCTTATAACTATTTCCGCAGTACTCAGTTTACCTGTGAATCAGTTGTTTTTGATATAAGAAGGAATTGCAGTGTTAATAGCACATTTTCCTCACAATATTTAATTATGAATTTATCTAGTAATTAGAGATGTATAGTTTATAGTTATAAATAATCTTTATTATTTATGAACATTGTAAATTAATGATATCCCCTGGTCAAATAGTAGAGAATATATTTTTAGAAACACTTACTGTACTAGTATACTTGTTGAGAAATGAACTGAGGATCACTATAGACCTCCATACAAATAGGAAATTTCAAATGATTATAACCCACACATTATCTGGTGATACAAATGCTTTACTACCTGTCAGAAAGGCTCTTTATACCACCATCCTAGGAAAATTATGTCATATAACTGATATTTATTTATTTCGTTTTGATATAAAGTGCTATTCATTTTTCTCCACATTTTAAATTTTCTGTAAAAAGTATATGTATCATTTAATAACATCAAATTTAATCCTTCAGTATATTCAAAATGTAATTGTTCTAGTATGTAATTAGTTTATGAAAACATTTGACTACAGATCGAATAATAGCTATCATAGTACTTCTTTAAATGTGGTCATAGATTATCATCCCCAAATGTGTACGAAGTACTGTGATATCTTGCTACAATGTTCCCACCATGAAGCAAAGCAGCTCATAGTAAACCTTATTATAGAAAAACATTTATTGTTTTATTAATAATTTGTATTTTGATATGTTTATAACCTCAAACCCTTTGCATACTTGATCATGTATATAACTATGATTCATTACTAAAGCATATTGATTATGATAAAAATCAGTATATTTTCCTCGGGCATATTATATCTCTTGTAAGAAGTTCATGTTTTTCGTTCTAGAGCCAGGAGTGTAGGTATTGATCAGTTCTACAAGTTCTGATTCCATATAGGAACAAGGTGAGTTGTTGGACTTTATGTCTATATGTAATAGATATAGTTGATCAGCTATTAACCCTTCCCATGAGATATCAAGCTGTTCGGGCCCCTCATGAGTGGTTAAATATGTTGTACATGTCTACCATCAGCAAATTACTATATTCATTTATTTATATATATAATATGTTATTATTATTATATTATTATATAATATCTATACTTGCATATTATCTATAAATAAACTAAGAATGATATATTTTCATTACTTATTTATATAGCTATGCTATTCATATTAACATATATATATCATATAATATAATTAACATGTATATAATGATTAATTGTATATATATATATATATATATATATTATATATATATGTAATATAGATATATATATATATAATATACTATATATATATATATGGATAAATATGATATGTTACATATATATTATCTTAGATATATATGTTGATAATATATATACCTTTCCCATGATTAGATATTACATATAGGCTCATACTAGGGGTATATTCCTAGCATTAATCCATTATAATACATACCTTGCATTATTTCAATATATAATATGATTAATATTATATATATATTTTATCATAGATTCTAACTACTACTGCATATTTCCAATTCAAGATGAAGATATAATTTATATACTCACATTAAATCATTATGCTTTGTCATAAAAAAGAGTGTTAATATGAGTTATGTAATACATTCAATGATTATAAATAAATATTATATATTATATTTATATATAATACTAGAAAATATAAATATGATATACATCACTATTACATATTATTATAGTATATATATACTATATATCTATTTATTAAATAATATAAAAATATATATATAGTTTATAAATATGTATTATAATTGAATATAATTTAAATCATATTAATATATGACTATACTGATAATTTATTATATTGTATTATATAATATATTATTTTTATAATATATATATAATACTATATATATATTGTAAAAATGCATTAAAAATAGAATAATTTTTCCAGATTATAAAAAAAAATCAGCACAGTATAATCCTTCCAGATATAATAATGTATTTAATAATATAAAGTAATTATAAATATTTTATATAAAAAATAATAGTAGACTTATATACATCATATACCCTTATTTATTCTTAGAATATATATATATTATATATTTAATAATATATATATATATAAAATTATATAAAATATTATATTATAAAATATAATTTAAATTAATAATAAAAAAGTAAATCGTATATATAGTATATTATATATTTATATTATAATATTTAAATAAATATTATATAATAGTATATATTAATATATATATATATATATAATATCATATTATTTATTTAAGATATTATATATATATACATATTATAAAATATATATATATATATATATATATATATATATATATTCTATTATTTTTATTTTTATATATTATATAGTATATATATATATATATATATATATATATATATATTATATTATATATATATATAATATATAAAATATTATTATATATATATATATATAAAATATATATATGATATATATATATATATATATATATATATATATATATATATATATACTATATTATATACTATTTATATATATATATTACTATTATATATATATATATATATATATATAAATATATATATATATAAATTTATTATATATATTATATATATATATATATATATATATTTTATATATATAAATTATATATATAAATTATATTATATTATATATATATATATATATTATATATATATATATATATATATATATATTCTCAAAAACTAATCGGAAAGGTGATATCTGGTGTGATGATAAGGTCTACTAACTGGAGCTATTTAAGAATAGACATTTTACAAAACAATACAAGTTTTTTTTTTTAAACATTAGTTCCGAAGTGTTAATCACCTGGAAATAAATTACCAGGCCTACCTGATTTCACCGATTTACCCTTTTCCTTGACTTATGGAAATAATTAATATTCATATTTTATAATGCCATTAGAATTATTAATAACATTATACTACTCATATTGTTGATGATGATGTTTTAAAAAAGAATAAATTTTTTCCTCAGAATACAAAAGAATGGGGTAAAAAGGTGATGTCAGGTAGTCTAGTATTTCTACCTACCTTCTAGGTGATTTTTTTTCATATAAAATATTGAAATTTAAACCCCTTTGCCGACGGGTGCCATGTACTTACATACATGTCATGGCATGGCTGGACTATCTGCCGGGGGTATGTATGGACATGCCATGAGTTTTTTTTTTTTTACAATCATGGCAAAATATTATTTTTCTGCCATTGGAAATGTGATCAAGTCATTTTTAACACTGTCATTTTTACAATATATATATATATAGATATATATATATATATATATATATATTATATAGATATATATAATATATATATATATAATATTATTTTGTACATATATGTACATATATATATGACATATATATATGTACATATATATATATATATATATGTACATATATATATATATATATATTATATATATATATATATATATATATTATATATATATATATATAAAATATATATATATATATATATTATACGATTTCAAACTTCATGATGCCACACACTGCTTATTTTATTCAGACTATAGAGCGAATAATGATCAACTATGGAGTCTATATAACAACAAAAATATCCTTCAGTCTTGATTTATCAGGAAATATGGCAAGTAGAGACTTTAGAAAATAATGATAACTGAAAATACAACATATGCTCATAGTATTACGAAAAAATGGCAAGGGATGCTGGTATTTGGCATGAGTGGTCGCGCATGCTAGGGCGACAATATAAGCCCACGGCAGCGGGGCCCGGGCCACTATGAATACTACCCATCGGGAAAGGGTTAATGAGGCTAATCAAACCAATCATATCTACAGATAAGATAGAAGTAAACACAACTCACACTTGGTTCCTCTATGGAATCAGGAGCTTGTGACTGATCAGCTGCCTGCTCCTCCTGGCTGCTGCCTGTACAGAGTACACAGGCAGGGGCTTCTCCACCACAACGAGCATGATAACTATGACCACAACTGAGAAGAAAATAATGTTACTGAGTTTCTGATCATGAATTCACACATGTTTAGTAATGGAATAGCATAGCTTCATATACATGATCAAGTATGAACAAAGGATCTTTTGAGTTTATGTTATAGATACATATCAAGTATAGAAAATTATTAATAAAAAAATAATAATGTTGATAAATAAATAAATGGTTTACCTATGAGCAACTGCTTTGCTTGATGGGTGGTAGACACTGTGACAGATAGCACAGGTAGTTGTATACACAATAAGGGGAGAACAAGCTTGACTGTGCTGCATTGTTAGGTAGCTTAGCTGATCCCCAGCTATTATTCTGATTACTGTAGCATAAAGGGTTTCTTCATAAACATACCTCTCCACCATACCTGAAACCAAGTAACATTTGTCACAATTTGATGAAGATAACTAAAATCTGGTGTAAAACTGAAAAACATAATACTTTATTACAGAGAAGATTTTTTAAAAATTGTGGAGGAAAATGTATACCTGCACTTTTTATATCCAAAACAATATGCTTTAAATAAACTCCTCAGTTATAATGTAGCTATATTTTCCCTACAGGATTGTTGGTCATAAAGATGCCCTGCAGGTTGCTAAGCAGGTTGTTTCCCAGGATTACAGTGTTGTGGGTTTAGTAGAACATATGGAAATTTCCCTTTTGCTTATGGAGGCTCTTGTGCCTCGCTTCATGGTTGGAGCATCACAAGTCTACAGTAGCAGAAGTGAGTATCACAGAACTTCCTACTATTTGCTCTTTAGGGGTATTCATTAATTCTAACAATTTCAAAATGAAGTAATCCAAGATGTTGATTTTATGACCACTTATCAAACTGTTTTCACCATCCATTCTGAATTTACTAGAAAAAATTCATAATTGAATATATTCTGAGGAGGTAAAATGTAGCTGCAGTTTTAACGTATCATTGTTGATCACTTCCCCTTCCTTTACACAGAACAAAAGGAGCAACTGATGGTTAACAAAAATCAGGAAAAGCCTGAAGTACCTGCGGAAATCCGGGAGAAGTTACTTCACAGAATGGCTGACGACTTTGATTTCTACAACTTCTTAGAGCAGCGGCTTTATCAACAAAAGAAAGCCTTTTTGCCTGACCAGGGAAATGAGTAATGACAATTTCTAGTCACACTAGATCAAAATGTTGGGTTATATCTGTTGATTCCTATATATGAATCAAACTACGCAGCAAAGAAGATATATAGAGTGTATTCATAATATACAAAATTTCAATCAAAAAGTATAATTCTTGGTGAAGTAATGTTTCTAAACATTTTTTTTATAGTGTACATCATAATTAGTGTTGACCATGTGAAAAAAGAGTATTCTTTTATTAATATTTTTTTACCGATTCTGCTGCAAACTGATATTAAATTAGAAAGTAATATAGTTTATAATAATGAAAGCACATGGATAGAATGTTAACCTGCATAGCTCAAATGAGGTACAAATGTTGCCTTGGGGCAACCTAATTTGTTCATATTGAACACTGCAATAGGTCTGGCTTCATATTAGAAGCTTATCTGCTTCAGCAGGGTAAATCTGAGGCTACTGACTGTCAAAAATTTAGTGAAATTTGGGTAGGGCTAAGATATTTTTTTTACATCTTTTAGTGGGAACAAACTAGCAGGTGCATCTCCTCCAACAAATAAAGCTTTAATCTTGTTGAATGCCACTCTGCAATAGTGCAAAGACACTGCCATAGATTTAAGCCAAATTATAAAATTATCTTCAATCCAGTCAGTAAAACATTATCCTGGCCATTTTAATCCTTTTACTGGTAAAGGTAATTTTCTACATACAATTAGTATGACTTATAGAGGGCACTACAGAGGTAATGAATTATTATACAGTTACTGTATCCCAGTTATGTAGGTCCCAGTCAGAAGGTTTACTTAAAAATTTTCATTTAAGAAATGCGTATAGTTTTTTTTTCTTTTTTTTCTAGTTATACAACTTGAAAAAGAAAACCTGAATGTTAATTACTGAAGAAAAGATTAAGATGTATGTTTTAAAACTAATGAAAAATTTACCTTGTATCCTATTTTTACCTAAAAATATTATAAAAATTATAATCTGTTACACCACATCTATCCCTTCTGAGCATCTTCACACTCTCTATCTTATGATAAAGAAATGTATTTTGAGCATAAATGATGTTACTTGACTAAGGAGACTTTAAGATTTTTGTTTCTTTCATTTTACCTTTTTTTTTTTTTGTTAGATTTTTAAAAGGTTAGCCATTTATGGTTGCCCCTTACAGACCTAAAATCCGGATTTTTTTCATTTAACTGAACAAAGAGAATAATTAACAATAAAAAGTGTAAAAGACATTATCCCTTTTCACCCCCATCATTTCCTGGGTGCACTTTTTAAAGACAAAACATTCTTGTTAATTGTAAACAATTGACATGTGGGTGATTACAATAACCCATTGGATGAAGGTGCCATGATTACATACCCTGACCACGTAATTTTATTTTGTGAATTGTGTTTGCATAGAGAGGCTCTGTAAGTATTTAGTAGCCAAGGGGACAATTACTAGTCCTACATATCTCACCTAATTACACTTTTCCTTGATTTCCAGAAAGATGCTTTTATATTATTTTACTATTTTTATGTAATTAGTATGTTAACCCAATGCCTCTGGGAGAATTTGGGTTGTGCTGGGCCTCTGCTCTGTGAAGTAAGCATGGCAAACTGGGCTTGCATGGCACTAGCTATACTGGATCAGCAAAGGAATGTCAGTGCTTTTGTATCATTTATATCCAAAACATTATTGTAATTTTTTTGCATATTCAGAGATACATGATATTCATTGTTGTGCTAGATGGAACCTGTAGTAGCCTAATTATGTACATCAGAGCCCATTTCAATAAATTAGATGTGTTACACACTGTGTAAATGTTGGATTGTGGTTTTACTGGGGGATAAGAACAGATTTTTCCTTCACTTTCACAAATCTTTTTTTTACTACTCCCACAGCTTTAGTATTTCCCTTTTGTTGGTCTTACTTCAAGACAGTCACACTGGCAAAGTGCCATATGACAATGTGAGTAATTTTAATGAATATGAGGAGACTGATCATGTCAAGTAGTGTGAAGGTTACTTATAGGTTCACACCAGCAGCAACAGAGCTCAATGTTTTGGTGCATGACATCTTCCTGGCATAGCGGGCAAATGATTTATGTACTATCACCCTTTATACAAAACAATAGCAAATCAGAGCTTTATAACCTGTTGTCCTAAGGCAATGCTGGGGTATGTATTGTGTGGGCATGAGGGTACCTTATAAAGAACAGCAAAACATGCAATGAATGCATCATAGAAAACAACGTGAATGCCCTATCCCTGGACCCACATATGTCACCCTTGACATGAATAACACGTAAACCAGAGCCATGACCAAGTCAAGCCATGACATGAACCCATGTAATCAGGAGGCTAAGGATTAGTAACATTTTAATAATCATGATCTCAATAACCATAATAATAGTTTTGATATTAATAGCATTAGAAAAAAGGTGGCTGGGGCCTACTAATTGATTCCTTGGGGGCTGAGTATTTTGTAGAGTCATCTGTGTGCAATAAAATTCACAAAATACTACAGTAGACATTATGTAATCCCTCAGGCACTGTGTTAATAAAGACATTTTGTATTTTCAATCAATATTTTCTCAATGTTCATTCATTGGAAAAACAAAAAATATGCCTTTTATTGTTACATTTGTCCATAAAATAATAATAATAATAAAAAATAAATAAATAAAATAAAATAAAATAAAATAAATAAAAAAGGGACATATCTCGGGAAAAAAAAAAAAAAAAGTAAATCATAGGATTTTTCTGAAAATTTTCAATAAAATTTTATGCTCATTTTAGAGGAAGCACAGGCAAGTTTGAATGGATATTAAGACTCTTAAAGTAGGATGTGCTTAGTGCTGTCCTAGTGTGAGAGATATCCTGAATCCTGTGATTACGCGCCCCTCAGACAGGGAGCAGGTGAGGTGCCTCTGGCACTCCAGCAATTTGTCACCTCTTCCCAGGTGTCAGCATGGCTAGTGTTGTCATATCAGGTCTCTCACACACACACACACACACACACACACACACGCACACGCACACGCACACGCACACGCACACGCACACGCACACGCACGCACACACACACACACACACCACACAGAAACACACACACACACAGAAACACACACACACACACATACACACACACACACACACACACACACACACACACACACACACAACACACACACACACACACACACACACACACACACACACACACACACACACACACACATTACAGATTGATTGATCTGAATTCACATTTGAAATGTGCTAGGCCTTGTGAGCATAATGGGTATAAACAAGTATATGAGATGTTAAAAACACTGATAGCTAAATTTTCTCAAAATACAGACACGAAAATACAGCACACAAACACTTAAAATAAAACACAAATTATCAGCTGGCTGATAATTTGATCTCAAGAAACTGATTACTTACCTTTCAGCAGATGCTTGATTTGAGCAAAGTTCCCATCACAGTAGCCGGGATCATGCATGACACGCTCTAGTATTGCAGGAAGGGAGATATGGGTCATCATACTGTTGACCACGTGGCCTACCATGCCTCGCATCTCTAGTCAAGGAGGAAGATAGAAATGATAGTTTACATTTCAATTTACAAAGGAAAAGAAAGTGCTAATCTTATTCTTCTCGTCTCTTTCTTGACAAAATAATTGGACACAAATAAATTTGCAGGAACCTATTTTGGAAAGAACAAAATTGTACTCTATAAACATAATTTTCTGGTGGTTAAAAAATTAAATAATTTCATGACTGTTATGTTGTTATGGCACAACAATGTGACTATTTTATATACACATTACAAAATGATACAGAAAATAGTCCAGGTGCAATTCAAAATTTGTTCAACAGGGATGGAAAAAAGATAATATTTCTTTCTTTCAATAAGCTATTACATTAACCCTTCAATTTTTACATTTTAACTGTTTAATCGAGCACATGACAGCATCTTGTTCCTTATAGCTATCTGATATACCATGAAGTATGCTCTTGTAGAACCATCTATGTGTAAACAAAATTAATGAACTGGTATCATTGGGTTAATATGTCTGACCCATGAAAAATCCCAATATTTCAGGGTTTAGCCCCATCCAAGTTACTCCCTAAAAATTTTTTTTTTTTTTTTTGAAAAATATTTGGTTCTAAACATTAAGTTTAATTAGTTTTGCATATAATGAAGCCTTTCATTTGTAATTTTGTGGGGATCACAAAGACTTTTCTTAAAATCTGGATAAAATATGAGAAATACTCCAAGAAAGAAAGAGAAAGCTGCAGAGAAAGAGGAAACAGGTGTAAGCCTCGTGTGAACC
Organism: Penaeus monodon; assembly: GCF_015228065.2. Taxonomy (NCBI): domain Eukaryota; kingdom Metazoa; phylum Arthropoda; class Malacostraca; order Decapoda; family Penaeidae; genus Penaeus; species Penaeus monodon. The sequence goes on from NC_051387.1 coordinate 23,350,276, forward strand.
TGCTCTAACTTCAAAGCAAATTCTGTCACCCACCATGAGCAAGCTGTTGATCATGTGCTAATGGTGGTTGTGTGGAGAGCAGCACATCAAGCAAAGGAAACCATAGTTCTCTCCGACCTGATTCCTCCAGCTGGCTTGAACCCAACTGGCACACACGTACCAATTTCACAACCTGAAAAATTTATCCAAATAATAACAGTTTAAAAATTAGGTTCGTCTTGAGTTAGAGGAACAGAGCAATGTCACACTAGTAATATTTACATCAAAAAATGGAATCAGAAGGATAACCTTACAAAGGCACCCGTACATAAAATGACATTCCAAGATTATCTAAAGTCTTGTGTATTATTCTTACCTGTGCCTGAACATGACCCAGTGACAGCAAGCAAGCCCCCTCAGCTTTCACACAAGTCAAAAGCTGAAATAACAAGTGAAAGAATAACTGAACTTGAAATGATCTAGTGTACTTCTGGTACATCTAAAGATTCTGTAACTCTATTACATTTCTCATTTCTGTACATATACTATTAATTATCCTTAAATAAGAATTTAATATATACAGTATATGCACTAATGTTTTTCACACATCAAAGTTTCATAAGATATAAACATTTAAATATGTTATAAATAACACATGAAATCAGAAAACAAAACTTGTCTGATTCAACTATAAAATTGTTGTACTAACAAAAAAGTTAAAAATCATACTAACATCATCAACTTTTGACTTCAGTATATTCAGAAGAATGTCGAAAGCACCTTTAATGTCACCTGCTCTTTCTAAAAGGAAAGCTGTCGAGTCTTGCTGCTTGTGCCGCCGACATATCTGTTGAAAAAACAGGTTTTTAAGAGTCAATAGTTGTAAAAAAAAAAAAAAGTTGTAATGTGACCCCACATTTAATGCTGTTAATGCCAAAAGAAATTCACTTAAACAGAATGAAGATTCCGTAATATGACTTTGTATAGACATTTATATAATGAAATGAGGCTAAATCAGGCTGCATAACCAGGTGTTCTCATTTGGTGCAACCTCACTAGTGAGAAATTTTTAATCTCTTGCAAGTAAACCAGGACATTTCAGATTGGCCTGGGAACTGTGAAATGGGGCAATCAAATCAAGCAACCCCAGAATGACTGAGATGAAAGAGAATGCATGGGTTGCAAGATTGATGCTGTACTCAGGGAGCAGAAAGGCAACAGGCTGTATACTGCATTAAGAAAGAGGAGTTTATGATTTCTACTTATTAGAAGTAGATTAACCCAATGCCGCTGCGCATGCCATGCCCACTGTGAGTTTACTTTAGTGATTGTTTTTGCACATTGATGGCTACACTTGTACTAAGTCACCAATGAGCCAATTATGAGTACTGCCTGTCTCCCCGTTCACCCTTTTCTTTGATTTATGAAAATATTTAACATTACTTTATTTTGCTGTCACTAATGTTTATAACATTTCAGTAATTATGTCTATAATAAAAATAAAACTAGCAATATTCATAGCACTGGTAAAAGTTTTTCAAGCCAATTCAATTAAACATTTTATATATATATATATATATATATATATATATATATATATATATATATATATATATATATATATATATATGTACACACACACACACACACACACACACGCACACGCACACGCACACGCACACGCACACGCACACGCACACGCACACGCACACGCACACGCATACACACACACACACACACACACACACACACACACACACAATATCATCTGCGAGGAGGGTTTTGAGTTTAGTTTTCTCAGGGATTGGTAGGCAGGGTAAAGGCTATTTACCAAGAAATGGCCTTCAACCTCCTCAGCAAGATTCCCAATAAACTGTTCCTTGTCCCTTCTCAGCAGTGTCCAAGCCCTATGCACCAAAGAGCAATGCAAATCCTGACTGCCATTCAACCAAGCCATGGGACACACTTTAGTGGCCTCCAATGTCTCTAAGGAGATAAAATTCTGCCTTGCCCTAGGGTGTGCACCAAAGAACCCTGTGCTGCTTTGAGTGTTTTACACTTGAAGGACTCCCACAGAGCAAATGGGTCCATCAAGTTTACAGTTCTGTGAATCAATCAGACACTACTATGATGAACCCACAGGCACACTCCTCCCTCAGTCTGTCCAAGTGAATCACCCTGGAGTGGCCACTGGAGGGATGAGGAGATTTCAAGTGGATCTGTAAGGTAGCCACTACCAGCCTATGGCCAGTGCTACAGAACTCGGCACTCCAGTAAACCCTGCAATTCTGAAGGATCCTCCATCAAGTGCTGACAAGAATGTGGTCAATCTCCTTGGCCACAGTACCTGTATTGCTATACCATGTCCAGTGATGTGGATTGGAGTGCTGAAGCCTGGAGCCAGAAATCCTCATTCTCTGGGACCTAGGAAAGTCCCAGAGAAGGAGGCTATTCTCGCTGCTAGGATCAGTTCCCAAGCCATGGGGGTCGACAGACATCTCATAGCCAGCTCGATCTCAGCCAGATGCCACATTGACGTTGCCCGGACTATGTGAATGTCTCACTGGGGACAATTGTCTGCCACGAATGTGAGTTTGGCATAAAATGCTTCTTTCACATCGAGTTTGCAAATATCGGTAGGAGCATACACAGCAATACAAGAAAAAGAATGCTTCAGTCTCAATGCCATAATATGCTCATTAACTGGTGTTACCTCAACTACCAATGGTTAAAGTCAGCTGGAGATGGCTATGGCTACTCCCTGGGGGTGATGACCATCACCATGGCCCCACTGATCGTGCTACTGCTAGGACTTCTCACCTCCCAGAGGACAGCCACCAACTCCCAACCACTCCAGTTCCCTTAATAGCAGAGGTAACCTCTCACCCTGCTGCAAGGAATGGATTTTCCAAGCGCCTACACGGATAGCTCGACTGAGGTTAAGCCTCAGCCTGCATACCATATAACACACATAAGTTACACACAAGAGAAAAGAACACTACAATAAAATGTACCCCTGCAAGGGGAATGAAAAAATAATATATAGAGATGCACACAGAAGTGTGTGTGTCTATATATATTCAATTGTGGCAATGAGTGATGCATACAGATGTGTGCAATCACTTTTTGCCACAAATAACAGATTGGTTAATCAGGGGATATGATCAATAATACCACCACAATGGTGGTGGTATAATGAGCTTAGTACAAAATATCAATATATAAAGAACAAGACCACAGCTTACCTCAAGTGTCTGCTCCAGACGATACCCCTCAGCACCCTTGAGGTATGCATAAACCTGGCTTGGATTGACCTGACACATGAGATCAATATACTCCTCCTGCAGTTCTGGTGTCAGAGTACCATCATTGTTGTCCACCCCATGGCCCCCTGGGGAGGCATGGGTTGACCTGTTTATAGGAGAAAGAATTTATCAAATTTCTTCTTTCCAAAATAAGGGAAGAAAACCATAATAAGGTTGCCACTCCTTGCCAACTATTATCTCAAGTTTCATCTCAGTCAAAGTAACTTTACATCTTATATGACATGAATTATTTCAAGAGGCTCTTCCCTCCAGAATTCACAGATACTGGGAGAAAACTGCATAAGCCTACAAAGACATGGAAATATAAAGCAAACACAACAACTGCAGTGGATTATCAACATGTGTGACCAAAACACCAGCTCCAGTAGCCTATCTAGACAAAAACAACACATAATATAAGCTACAAAATTAAACTTGCAGTAAATACAATCAGAATGATATTGGACAAGAAATGAATGAGTCAATCTATTAAGATACTGATAACACTGGCTATTGCTCAAGTTCTTTTTTTTCATTTCTCTTTATGTTCTTTGGATTTTAGTCACACAAAGAAGGAAGGAATTGCATGTTCCTAAAATACAGGCATTTCCTCTCTCTTCATAAACAACTACAACACATGAATGGATGTATTCTTTCTTGTTGAAAAAAAAAATCTTCTCAATCCTCAAATTCATTTTCACAAATATATCTGAACATACATTAACCTGAAAAAAAGCATTATCAATCACCTATAAGTGAAGAGTGCATGGAGAGCATTATACAGTAACTGTGGCTCTCCTCTCAAATGGCTAGTGACTTCTGGCAGCAGAGGGGTCAGCTGTGGCATGGTCAGGAGTAGGCTGGCCACCCGCTGATATATATATAATAAAAAATACATATTTGTATATTAGCATACACACACACAAACACATAAATCATACACACACAACACACACACACACACACACACACACACACAACACACACACACCACACACACACACACACACACACACCACACACACACACACAACACACACAATATCATCTGCGAGGAGGGTTTTGAGTTCAGTTTTCTCAGGGATTGGTAGGCAGGGTAAAGGCTATTTACCAAGAAATGGCCTTCAACCTCCTCAGCAAGATTCCCAATAAACTGTTCCTTGTCCCTTCTCAGCAGTGTCCAAGCCCTATGCACCAAAGAGCAATGCAAATTCTGACTGCCATTCAACCAAGCCATGGGACACACTTTAGTGGCCTCCAATGTCTCCAAGGAGATAAAATTCTGCCTTGCCCTAGGGTGTGCACCAAAGAACCCTGTGCTGCTTTGAGTGTTTTACACTTGAAGGACTCCCACAGAGCAAATGGGTCCGTCAAGTTTACAGTTCTGTGAATCAATCAGACACTACTATGATGAACCCACAGGCACACTCCTCCCTCAGTCTGTCCAAGTGAATCACCCTGGAGTGGCCACTGGAGGGATGAGGAGATTTCAAGTGGACCTGTAAGGTAGCCACTACTAGCCTATGGCCAGTGCTACAGAACTCGGCACTCCAGTAAACCCTGCAATTCTGAAGGATCCTCCATCGAGTACTGACAAGAATGTGATTAATCTCCTTGGCCACAGTACCTGTATCGCTATACCATGTCCAGTGATGTGGATTGGAGTGTTGGACCTAGGAAAGTCCCAGAGAAGGAGGCTATTCTCGCTGCTAGGATCAGTTCCCAAGCCATGGGGGTCGACAGACATCTCAAAGCCAGCTCGATCTCAGCCGGATGCCACATTGACGTTGCCCAGACTATGTGAATGTCTCACTGGGGACAAATGTCTGCCAAGGATGTGAGTTTGGCATAAAATGCTTCTTTCACATCGAGTTTGCAAATATCGGTAGGAGCATACACAGCAATACAAGAAAAAGAATGCTTCAGTCTCAATGCCATAATATGCTCATTAACTGGTGTTACCTCAACTACCAATGGTTAAAGTCAGCTGGAGATGGCTATGGCTACTCCCTGGGGTGATGACCATCACCATGGCCCCACTGATCGTGCTACTGCTAGGACTTCTCACCTCCCAGATGACAGCCACCAACTCCCAACCACTCCAGTTCCCTTAATAGCAGAGGTAACCTCTCACCCTGCTGCAAGGAATGGATTTTCCAAGCGCCTACACGGATAGCTCGACTGAGGTTAAGCCTTAATGAGCTTAGTACAAAATATCAATATATAAAGAACAAGACCACAGCTTACCTCAAGTGTCTGCTCCAGACGATACCCCTCAGCACCCTTGAGGTATGCATAAACCTGGCTTGGATTGACCTGACACATGAGATTAATATACTCCTCCTGCAGTTCTGGTGTCAGAGTACCATCATTGTTGTCCACCCCATGGCCCCCTGGGGAGGCATGGGTTGACCTGTTTATAGGAGAAAGAATTTATCAAATTTCTTCTTTCCAAAATAAGGGAAGAAAACCATGATAAGGTTGCCACTCCTTGCCAACTATTATCTCAAGTTTCATCTCAGTCAAAGTAACTTTACATCTTATATGACATGAAATATTTCAAGAGGCTCTTCCCTCCAGAATTCACAGATACGGGGGAGAAAACTGCATAAGCCTACAAAGACATGGAAATATAAAGCAAACACAACCACTGCAGTGGATTATCAACATGTGTGACCAAAACACCAGCTCCAGTAGCCTATCTAGACAAAAACAACACATAATATAAGCTACAAAATTAAACTTGCCGTAAATACAATCAGAATGATATTGGACAAGAAATGAATGAGTTCTTTATGTTCTTTGGATTTTAGTCACACAAGCTCACCTGATACTAAATTCTTAGTTGCACAATAAATACACAGACTGAACTGTTAGGTCAATCTTAACCCAATCACAATAGAAGCCCCCAATACCAAATTAAACAATGTGTTAGGGTGTGCATGGAGTCAGCTACTCAAGGGGAAAATTAGAAGGAAGGGAAATATGAAATTGCCCAGCTTTCTATGTTCTTGGCTGTAGCATAAACAATCTTTTAATTAATTATGCTTTAAGCCTACTTTTCTGGAGCTATTTCTCCTCAAGGAATGCAGCCAGGGCCAAACAAGCACACAACTGTTTAGTGTAAACAACTTAGAGCAGGCTCAACCATGTGTATGCCAGTCATCAAAGCACGAGGGGTGGTCTACCATGACATGTAAACTGGAGTGAATGGATTAAACTTGGCATTAAGTAAGCTGTATCATGATAGGCAACAGATTTTTTTTTTTTTTTAAGAGTACTACCTATAATCATAAACCTTATTAACAATATATGTCAATAAACTGATATGTCTTAGTAATATTGAGAGAAGAACTACCAAATTTGAGAGAATGTAAGTCTGTGACTTTAATGAATCATCAGATTCATGGTGGTGTATAAACTCAAAATCAGGAAATAATCAGTTTCTTGTTATATGTGAATCCAGTGCATTAAGATAAGAAAGAAACAAAGAAGGAAGGAATTGCATGTTCCTAAAATACAGGCATTTCCTCTCTCTTCATAAACAACTACAACACGTGAATGGATGTATTCTTTCTCGTTGAAAAAAAAAATCTTCTCAATCCTCAAATTCATTTTCACAAATATATCTGAACATACATTAACCTGAAAAAAAGCATTATCAATCACCTATAAGTGAAGAGTGCATGGAGAGCATTATACAGTAACTGTGGCTCTCCTCTCAAATGGCTAGTGACTTCTGGCAGCAGAGGGGTCAGCTGTGGCATGGTCAGGAGTAGGCTGGCCACCCGGCTGCTATCAATCTCAAGGAGACTCTGGAATAGGCACAAAGAGTATATTTTGATTTCCAGGACCTTTTCACGCCTCATAAGCAATTAAGATGAACAAGATGAGTTAGGATCAAGGAGAATGGAACTAACAGAAACAATAAGTATGAGATAAAAGAAAACAAAAGCACAGCATTATTTCATTTATGCAGCATAAATAAATAATACACAAAATTAAAAACCAAAGAAAAAAAAAATCTTTTTTTTTTTTTTTTTAATCTAGCCCATACTTTCTGGATGCAGAGCTAAATCACCACCCATTTTTATTACATTACCAGATATGAAGTGTTTTCACTTACCTTAATATGTTTTAGGAATTGCTGCTGAATCTTCTGTGCATGCAAGTCTGTGAACTGAGGTGATGACAGGACAGAACGTATATATGTAAACACTTGATGTTTCCTTATCTTGTCCTGTAAGTAACATTCAACAATCTTTTCATGTTCTCCTCTTTCTTCGTACACGAACTCACACACTCGGTAACTGCTCACAAGAAAAAAAAAAAAGAGAGAAAAAGTCATATATATAATTTCAAAACACAAACTTTTTACATCAGTAGTAGATAAACCAGTTTTAGGCAAAATAAGCACATATCAAATATTGATAGTGAGAATAAGGTTTCTCTTACAATCCTGCTTGCCGTGCTTTCTCCAACAGTTGTTCCACCTTGTAATGTACAAGACCACCTTCTTGCAAGAGCTCTAGTAATGCTGTCTGACGTTCCTCATGGTGACTAGATGCATCTGGAGCTGTTAGGTGGCACAAAACCTGTCAAGATTTTATACAATTAGTTCATGTCAAACCAAATAATATAATTTCATTCAACATCAATTTCGACTAATAATTACTAAAAGAAATATGTAAACAATCCCTGATTCATCTGTTTTAAAGAAAATGAGGATATTTACTTGATCAAACAACTGCCTGTTGACTGCAATGGCGCCCTGTTGCCTGGACATCTGACGTGCTATGAAAGTGAAGAGGCCTCCCAACTGAGCTGGCCCAAAGCCTTCTCCCTCTACCATCACCTGTGTTAATTACATTTTTAACTTGATGAAAAAATACTAACATAAATAGGCAAAAATGTAATTAAGAAAACAGCTCAAATTCTTCAGCTAGAATTTTGCAGTATATAACTACTTCTTGATGGCTAGGATGATACCAATTTAAGAAAATATTATTTTGAGGAAAACATATTAATAGCTCCTTAACAAATGTCCAAATATGTCAAAACTTTACATAAGAATGGCACTTTTGTTTACTACATACCTGGAGGAGAATATCTACAACACGCTGCCTCTGGATCATGCCAAGTTCTGAGGTGAACTCGGCCTCCTCAAAAGCTAGTGCTAAGACATTTAAAAACTCCCTAGTATCAAATCTTAACAGAGTTCTTAGGAAAGGATAAGCCTGTTCAGTTGGCTTTGCATTTTTTGAATGAAGTGATGTTATACATTTGAATATTTCATGTTTAACTTGCTGGAGCTCCTCTGGGTCAATCTCACCCCGTGGGTATGCACGTCCAGCCAGGCAACTCGACACATATACAAGAATCTTGTTTCCCAGCATCACTTGACTATCAGTTAAGGCTTTGCCACTATCCATAGCATTACTCAAAACAGTGATGAGTTCTTCCAATGGAGTAACAAAATCTCTCATGCCATGGGTGTAGATGTAGAATATAGCATCATAGAGTCCATGAGTCCAGCAAAGGGTCATGGCTTGGTGGAGGTCAAGGGATGTCACCTGTAGGTGGACAATGCAAGCCTCTGCTGCCTGAAGTCTCCCACATGCCTCATGGTGAGACAGGAGACACTGCGATATGCTGGGTGACATGTCTGCCAACTGGTCACTCAGAATGTATGGCTCTAAGGACTCCAAGAAAATACCTGAAAGGAAAGATGTAAAATCACAAAAACTTTCATTCAGAAACATGCATAGAAATTCAATAACCTTTTAAATAAATAAAAAATTATGTTTATTTATTGTGTTCACTTTTTTTTAACCCAGTGAAAGAAAATCAACATATGCAAATATTTGTTCCAAGAAAAAGTAAATGCTACAATTATGGCTGCTGTAGCCTATTTCTGATTCCATTTGTGAATTGATGTGAAGATATGAAAATCAATAATTCTTTTTTCTTTAACCCTTTCCCAACAGTTAGTATTTATAGTGGACCGGGCCACGCTGCCAGGGGCTTATATCGTCACCCTAGCACGCGCAACCGCTCATGCCCAATACCAGCATCCCTTACCTTTTCTTCGTAATACTAAGAGCCTATGTTGTATTTTCAAAATTATTATTTTCCAAGGTCTCTATTTGCCATATTTCCTGATAAATCAAGACTGTAGGACATTTTTGTTGTTATATAGACTCCATAGTTGATCATTATTCGCTCTATAGTCTGAATAAAATAAGCAGTGGGTGGCATCATGGAGTTGAAACCATAGGTTTTGTTTTATTTTTTTTTGCATTTTTTTTTCAAGTTATTTTATAAGATAACTTTAATTTCAACATTTCTATATTATCACTTCCATATAGATATACTTTTATGTTCAGTGTTTTTATAAATATGTGATTTTTTTTTTTTTTTTTTTTTTTTTTTTTTTTTTTTATACATATCGGTATTTTCACGTGGTTTTACATCATCACTTCATGAATACTATATAATATCTCTGGCCAATGTAGTCGATTACCGACATAATTTTTTTTTTACGCTAACCTTGGAAGCCCGAGAAGCCTTTATGAAATGCATAGTATAGGAAAAATGAGGAAAAGTGTTAAAACTACTTAATCACATTTGCAGTGGCAAAAAAATATTATTTTGCCGTAATTGTAACAAAAAAAAAAAAAAAAAACTCATGGCATGGCCATACATACACCATGGCATGTACATACATGCCCCCAGCAGATAGTCCAGACATGCCATGGCATGTACGTAAATGCCACCCGTCAGCAAAGGGTTAATATCTGAGTCCAGTTTTACCAAAGATACATTTTGTATGGATAAGTTAGCTCTCACTAATCACCACAAATACAAATCTAGGACTAACATTCATATCATTCACTCTACAATACCTTAAATGTGCTCTTAAAATATGAACAAAACTTCCCAAAGCAACCCATGAAAGAATCCAAAGGCCAGATCACATACCTTTGGATATGGCATCTTCACTGAAGAGGTCCCACATCCTCCCAAACAGCAGGTCCCGAAGGTGAGCTCCCACAGCAACTTGGACACACAGAGGGACCAAGTGGGTATAATACTTATTCAGGCCTTCCAGGTTGTTTCGTTCTGGAAGCTTCTCTAGTGCAGAGTCAAGGTACTGATTCAGAAGCTCATTGATTTTTTCTTGAACAAGCTGTTAGGAAAAGCAGACGCCTACATCATTCTTTTTCCAGTAAGAAAAGAGAAATGAGTTAGCTGGCATGGCAATGCAGGTGATATGAAACAATGTACAAACAAATAGGTTTGAAAATTTGCAGGAAAATTCTTGAAAACGTAATTTACCAGTTGTCTTTTCTCTTTCTTATGTTTGAGTCCTACTACAGCTTGAGCCTTGTCTTGATATATGTCTAATGCCAGCTGCAGAGCCTCACGGACATGTCCCCCACGAACAAGGTGGTCCAGCCGGTCCACCCACGTGCGTACTGTGACTACCTGAAATTATAACATGTCATCACTGGAGTGGATGGTGGACAGAATTCAAAGCTGCCTTCTGCACGAGTGTATTCCTTAAGGAGATAGACATTACAGATATCTTAAAAATTAGGCCACATTTAACCCGGAAGAGGAGGCCGGGGATATAAACCTTTAGATTTTTGACAACAAAAATCAAAACTACTTTGGAAATAATGTTGAACATGAGCATGAGGAAATTTAAAATGTTCACGAAAGAACCAATCAATTGACTCAATAATGCTGATCTAGGTTAACCTAAGAAAACAAAAGAAGACTAACAGAAATAAAATTGTGATGCAAAATATATAAATCCTCCAGTTATCTATGTCAAGACATTATGGGATGTCAAATTACTTTTTGTAAATAAACTTACCTGGAATGATTTTGTCCCAAGTAACAGAACCTGTGATCCAAAACTGACCATGGAGTGATAACAGGCTCTCTCACCTGCTAGCGCCTGCACAAAAAGAAATTGTCCCATGATTTCCTCAAAGCATGAAGTCTTGCTCAACGATTTTACTCATAAGAACGTTTGATACTGCAATTTATATTTCTTTCCAAGGCAATAACACTTTTCTTGAACCTACCATTGCTTTACTGACATTGCTTCCAGTGGCAATGGCTTTAAAGTGTGCAGAAGCATAAACCAGGCCAAGGTGGGCCAGATCTACAGTCTCTAGCTCATCTTGAGTCTTGACATCAATCACATGCAAGTGCTCTTTGGTATCCATCACAGCCAGAGTCCGGGAGTTGAGCCATGCCATGGCTTGGACTAGGTATGATAAGGACATTTTCTGCAGTGGGATAAACTGCAACTCCTCCTGACTTCCATGTGTTAACTGCAAAATCATATTTCATTAACAATTCTAACAATTCTACAACTATAAACATATAAAGTATACTAATTTCATAGGTGATCCAGAGATATCTTCACCATATCAGATACAGGGTTATGTCTCTTTCTATGAAGTAGGACATCAAAGATCTGAAATCATACAGCACTCTAATTACCTGATAAAAATACACATTTTTCTCACGACCAAAGGCCAACACGGGATCAATCACTCTCGTTCCATCAGGCATTTGAATCACCACAAATTGCCAAGCCAAGAGGGGGAGCGTAGATGCAGAGGCTTTTAGTGGGTGAGAGAACAATACTTTCAACTGTGGCCTCAAAGATACCACAATGACCTGAAATCACATTGGTTATAAGGAAATTACAGAAAACTTTCACTTAAAATTTTGAGAATCTATGGATAACACATCAGTCTACAAATATTTTAAGCAAAAATATAGAGTAAATATATCATATATGAACCACTAGATGTATAGCAAAATGCCTTTAGTAACAGTAATAGCTATGTATTGTATAATAAAAGCACAAAGTAATGGAGAACAGATGTATATTAACAAAAACAGCCTAAGAAACTCATGATTATGCAACAAATAGCAATTCACATCCACTTTCATTATCACAATCTTTACATCAATATCAGGTAACACTGTTGCTGTAATAACAATCATAGCTATTTTATTCAAGCACTCTTCCAGAGAAAGGAACAGTTTTCACACCTTTGATATAGTAGCCATTGCCAATATGACTGGTTCTGAAACTGGGGTAGCACGGAACTGTGACATCAATAGGGGTTCAATGGTACACACTTCCCCACGGCTGCCTGAAAATATGCAACGAGACTCATTGGAGTTGAGCCCCATGGTCCTCTTGATGGAGAGTTCAAAGACAGATCCTCCACTGTCACTAATGACAGCCATTCCAGGAAAGTCTGTCCACTGTACAAAAAGGAGAGAAGCAAAGTTAAAGTCAGACAAATTTTCAGACATTTTAGCATGTGGAAGATCTCTGAGTATATATTCCTAGCACTGTAATCAATCCAAAATTAAACAATATCTGTATATACCTTTAAATGCAAAACAGCTGTGAATGGTGTGTGGGCATCAGAAATCGTCTGAAGGAGCTTGCTGGATGTCAGATCAAAGACACATATCTGACCCTTGGCAAAGCCAGCAAGGAGGCGTGTGCAGTCATGGTTGAGGGCCAGAGCAGACACAGATCCATACTGCTCTCCCAACTGCCACAATCAAAATCAATAAAAGACATTAACCAAAATTATTATTAGCAATAACAAGATAACATAAAGAAGATGTGAATAAACTTTTTTTCTTCAAAATTGCTATTCACTTTCCTAAACAGCATCTAAATATATTTTTGTACTTACCTGTGTTGATCCTAAACAGAATTTCAAAGCCTGAGTAGGCTCAAAGACAAGGATGAGGCCATGGCTTGTGCCAATGCATATGATGTTACCCACTGCCATGGTTGTTGGTAGCCCTGCACCCACACGGTCCTATATAGTAAAAGAACTCATAATGAGGACAAAAAGGAGAAACTCCATGAGATGGAGGAAGAAGAGGATATCAACAAAACAGGAAAATTATCTAACACAGTTTCTTGTCCCATACAAACCACATAGTCTGTTGTCAGTTGGTGACTACTGACTGCTGTTGCTATTTTGAAACACTGACTTACTGCTTGGTTACTCTTGATTACACATAATTAAAATGAGGCTTTGTTATGGAGAGTAGTTATCACACATTAGCTAAAAGTTAAAAAGCAGTCAGCAATATCTATGGCAGGACTTTCACTTTCCAG
>NC_051387.1:23366514-23369014 GCF_015228065.2 Penaeus monodon
TATAATATTATATAATATATTATTATATATATTATTATATATATATATATTTATATATATTATATATTTATAATATATATATATATTTATATATTATTATATATATATATATTATATATATATATATATATATATATTTATATATATATTATATATATATATATATAATTTTATATTATTATTTATATTTATATATTATATTAATATATTATATATATTATATATATTTATTTATTATTTATATATTTTATTCATATATTTTTTATATATTATTAATAATATATATATATATATATATATATATATAATATATATATATATATATTATATAATTTTTTTATATTTATATATATTTATATATTTTTTTTATATTTATTTATATTTATTATTATATATTATATATATTTATATATATAATAATATATATATATAATTATTAATATATATATATTATATATTTATATATTATATATATATATATATATATTATATATATATATAATTATATATATATATATATATATATAATATATATATATATTATATATATATATTTATATATTATATATATATATTATATATATATATATATATATATATATATATATTATATATATTATATATATTATATATATATATATATATATATATATTTATATTTTTATATATTATATATTATTATAATTCTATATTATATATATATATTAATTATATATTATATATATATATATATAATTATATATAAATATATATTTATATTAATATATATCTATATATATATATATATAATATTATTATTATTAATAATTAATAATATATTATTATATATTATATAATTAAATATATTAATATAATATATTTATATTATTATATATATATCTATATTATATATTTTATATTTATTACTATATATATTTATATATTTTATTATATACTATTTATATTATATTTATATATTTATATATATTATTATATATATCTATTATATATTATCATATATTATTATATATATATATATATATATATATATATATATATATATATTATATTCCTTTATATCAATATTCAAGAGTATTACTCTTACATTATAATTGTAAGTTTGATTTATGTGTTTATTTATCTATATCTTTAATATATAAATAAAAGTATGCCATTTGTTCTTATGGCAAGTTAAGCACTCATTCTTAAGGTGCTGCCAGTTAAGCCACTTGAACTTCACAGGTGGGGCTGGACGATACCCAGCTGGAAGGCATTCGGCGAGTGAAGGCCCTGAGCTTTGGAGGGTCCAGATTACAGTTTTTGGACGAATTATCAACGCCACGTGGAGGACCTCCAACAGACAATGCATCTACGGCGAGTCCATCATGGAGGAGCTCTGGGTCAGTTTCAGGAAATCAAGACATTTGGTCATCACAAGACTTTGCCTTAAAATTGGCACCACCAACCATAGACTTTGAAGGTGAAGCCAACTGGTGATCCCTAATCTTAAAATGAGATGTAAAAATAGTCCTTTATTAAAGATGAAGAAATAGTGTCTTTGCAGGGAATATGAAAAGAAAGATGCAACAAGTGCTTGGCAAAAAGTTTGTAAATAAGTCTATGCAAATGCTTGTGAAGATCATAAAGTGCAAGTCAGAACTGAGACCCTGTGAAATAATTTCAAGAAGTCAGATGCAATACAAGGACTTATGCAATTATTTTTCTAATATCACAGGCAGGAGTGATCAACATGAATGGAATTTTAAGTCTGAGAAAGCCAAAGATATGATTTTGCTCATAATTATCAGATAACACTTTCACTGACTGAAAGCATTTCCAGCACAAAGGCACAAACTGTGTTTACAACATGTAAAGTTATATATTCATATATTTTCACAATAAGTAAAATTATTTATATATATATATTTGTGTGAATGTCTCTTGTGAAATTATTTCATGTAATTTTCCTTGTTTATCTATTTATTTATTATTATTTTCTTTATTGGAAAAGGGGTAGGAAAGACAACTGACTACTTGGAAAAACAAGTTATAATTAAAGGGGCTGTAGGATACATAATTAAACTCTGCTAAACTCCTTCAAAATTTCTAACAGAAGCCCTCACATATGTTTTTTTCCAGTTGAATTAAGTGAAAATCAGGCTATTTAATGGCAGATATTTAGAATATGTAATTATTTACATTTAGAATTCAGTATTATAACATCTTATTTCTATATTTGTCATCTGTCATGTATGGCAATTACTTCTGTGTATTCTTTTTACTTTTATTTATGATATATTTAAGTCTAAATACTATTGACATTGTTCTTTGAATACTTAGAAGGTAATATATGCAAACAGTATTTCAGTACCAAAAGGAGTGTTTTTTGTTTTTTTTACTAACAAAAAACAGTTCAGTAACTATAAAATACCATGGCAGAAAGTTAATAGTCAGTGGTTACTATAAACTATGCTTATTCCAGACAAATGAACTAAATTGTTATGCTGATTATCTAATCAAA
>NC_051387.1:23379014-23389014 GCF_015228065.2 Penaeus monodon
AGGGGGGGAGGGGGAGGAGGGAGGAGGGGGGGGAGGAGGGGGGGAAAAAGGGGAGGAGGAGGAGGAGGAGGAGGAGGAGGGGGGGAGGGAGGAGGAGGAGGAGGAGGGGGAGGGGGGGGGAGGAGGAGGAGGAGGGGAGGAGGGGGGAGGGGAGGAGGAGGGGGGGGGGGAGGAGGAGGGGGAGGAGGAGGAGGAGGATGGAGGGAGGGAGGAGGAGGAGGAGGAGGAGGAGGAGGGGAGGAGGAGGGGGGGGAGGAGAGGGAGGGGAGGGAGGGAGGAGAGAGAGGAGAGAAAGGGGAGGAGAGAGAGAGACGGGGAAGGGGAGCCCAAAGGAGAAGAGGGGAGAGAGGGGAGGAGAGAGAGAGGAGGGGAAGGGGGGAGAGAGAGAAAGAGAGAGAGAGAGAGAGGTGGGGGGAAAGAGGAGGGGGGGGAAAACCGGAGGAGAAGGAGGGGGGAAGAGGGGGCAAAAAGAGGAGAGGGGAGAAGAGGAGGGCAGAGATATGGAGGGAGAGGAAGAGGGAGGGAAGGAGAGGAGGAGGGAGAAGGGGGATGTGTACTCTCCGCTTTCCTGGTCAGTCGAGACGAGAGGCGAAGAGCACAGGAAAAGAGCAAGGCCTTCTGCGTCAATAGAAATGACAATACTTCTAAAGAAGATTATGATATTGATAATAATTATAATAATACTACTAATTAATAGTAATAATAATAATAATAATAATAATAATAATAATAACAACAACAACAAAAAACCCAAAAAATAAAAATTATAACAAGGGAACAATAACAACATTAATTATAACAATAATAATGATAATAATGATAATAATAATAATAAGAAGAATAATCAAAATAATGGAGGCAAAAAAATAAGTCGGTTCAAAAAATTTTAGTAAATAAAAAAACTGTTTTTCGAGCCATTGGCCCCGAGAAAGATCATTGACGTGGCCCCCATAAAAGAGCCCTTTTTTTTACAAGTTTCAGCACATCCATTTTATCTATCTACTTATCTATGCGTTATCATATATTTTTACTTTTTGTCCTGAAGGGGCGCCATTTCCCCAACGGGGGTTTCCCCAGGAAACAGCGCTGACGAAGGCTTTACGTTTGGGGCCCCACGGGGGCGCGCGGCCCGGCGCAGGGGGCGGACTCGGACGAGTGGTGACAAAAGTCCTCATTCTGGGCCCCACGCCCTTCCCCCTTGGGTGTCGCGGGCGGACCAAGTGCATCGGAGTAAAAACATGAAGAGGCCAGCTGCGTTCCCTCCACGCCCCCCCCTGCTCTCGCCCTTCCCCCCTTCCCCCTCAAACCTTTCCCCGCCTTTTTCCCCCCCCTCCCCCTCCTCGCCCTTTTTCCCCCCTTTCTCCTCCCGAACCTCCTTATAGCTATCGTCCTTCACTCACATTCCCACTTTCATCAGGGTTCACTTCGATCTCGTCTGGACTTCTCTCTATCATTTTTCTTCTTAGACGACTTTCTTTTTCATTTCCCATCATGATCCCACACATTTTTTTTCACGCTTCCACGTACCTTCCTATTCTCTTCTATTTTGCTTCGCCTTCTGTATTTTCCATTTAAAATAAAACAAACCTTTTGCTCTCCTTCGTAATGAGAAAAAGGGCCCCCTTCATTTTAATTTCCCCCTTTTACTTTTCTTTTTTCTCCCCCAGCCTCTTTAAAAACGTCTTCGCTTACATTTGTTCACCCCTTTACATCCCCGTTTTTGCCCGTATAAATTTAAATATTTTCACTTACTCTTTGCAACTTTTTCCATATAAAAAAGTTTTGCCTTTTCCCTTTTTTTTTACAACCCATAAAATCAACCTTTCTTTTATTTTCCCCATGAGAAAAGATCCGCCCCATCCTCCTAGTTTTCTCCCTCTCCGCCTTCCTTCTCCTCCTCTCAAACAAAGACAGCGACGCCTTGCAGCAGAGATGAACGCCAACCACACATGACAAATTTAGGGGCAGTTTTTTATCCGGATCTCCAGCCGCGAAAATTACGCAGTTCTCTAAATTTCTTCTCTCAAGGGGAGTTATGTCTGGGGTTCCTTTTTTATGTTTACTCCTCAACCCTTCCCTCGTGATCGTAAGGCCAAATCCCCAGATGCTTTCACTTTCATTTTTTTCTTCCCTTTTTGACTGTTTAATTTTTTTGAACATTTCTTTTTTTTAAAGAAAAAGGGACCCCAAAACCCCAGTTTTCTGGGGAGTATAACTAATTCAGAATTTATTGGAGAGGAAAACAGCAGAAAAAAAATTTTGTAAAAGATTAACTGTGTGTATGGAAGCCAAACCCCCATGAAGCCGAGATCCCCGAAAACCCAAAACATTTAGGGTAAATAACGGACTCCCAAATTTTCCCTTTCTTAAAAAGTGGCCGAAAAAACCTTTATTCCCGCATAAAAGCCCCCGTTAAACATACGAAAAAAATGTTAGAAAAAACCCTATAAACCCAAAAAACGCTAGGGTTTAAGTAGCAACTCGCCAATAAAAGGAGAAAAATCTCCCTATTTCTCTCTTTTATCACTTTCATTTTCTCCCCTCTATCCCTTTCTTATTCTCTCTCTGTGTCTCTCTCTATCTCTTCTCTCCACCTCTCATTCTCTTATCCCCCCTCTCCCCTCTTTCATTCTCTCTCTTTCTCTCCCCTTGTGCACTCGATCCTCTTTTTTCTCGCTCCTTTCTCTCAATTTTTTTTCTTGGGTTTCCCCTTTCTTTCCCCATCTTTTTTTCTTTTCTTTTCCCCCTTCCTATAGCTTCTTCCCTTTTCTCTTCCTTTTCTTCCTTTCTCCTTTGTTCTCCTTGCTCTTCTCTTGTCTTTCTTATCTCTTCTCTTCTCTATCTCTTTCTTCTCTGCTTTCTCTCCTTTCTACTCTTTTTTCTCTCTCCCTTTCCCCCCCTTTCCCCCTTTCCCCCCTCTGTTCTAAGGGATTTTTTCCGATGTTTTTTTCCAATGATCTAAGGGAAAAAAAAAAAAAAAAAAAAAAAAAAAAAAAAAAAATAAATATATAAAATTTTATATATATATATATATATATAATATATATATTTTAAAATAATTATATATTTATATATATATATTTGAATGATGGGGATGGAAGGGGATGGCGTTTATGGGGCGACAGCCCCGGACCCAAAAGCAGCAGTAATTCTAAAAGCAATGAGGGGCGACGCCCACCCAACCCCCCTACTAGGGGGCCAAACGCCGCGGGGGGCCCGCCGTGCACCAAAAGAAACCCCACCTCGGTAAGGGGATGGGTGGGGGCCGTTTCGCAGGGTCGTGAGGGCGGTTTGCCCCCCCCCTCACCCCCCCGGATATGTAGTGATTGTGATGACGACGTGGTGGTGAGGGTGATGATAGTGACGGGGGCCGAGGCGTGGACGCACCATCTCTCCTGTAGGTCGGGTACTTCTCCGTCCTGTCACTGCCTCGCACCTGCAGATAGAGTGGGTTGCTGACGTGCGTGCGGATCCTATGGCCGCGGGCGCGCGAGGGCGTGGGCGCCGACAGGTGCTGTTGGTGGGCGGGTAGGGCGGACGGGTCCTGCCAGAGCACGAGCATGAGCCCGCAGGCGGCGGCCCACGCCACGCTGCAAGGAGGACGCTCGTTAGTAATTTGAGGGAGATGCTAGAGGGTGTGATATAAGACAGATAAAGTAAATAAGAACACGATAGATAAATAAATGAATCAATAAAATCCACTTAAAAATGTTGAAAGGATGGCTTCATAGAATAAACAAGAACACAGCAACGCGAGGAGTGACATTTAAGCACAAGATAAGAGCCGAAAGCTCATCACACAAAGGCAAAAACAGAAAACAAAAAGGAAGTATAGGAGCACATTAATCCTGCCATTAGTGGCGACAGTGAAACTATCAGTAATTGTTCAGTAGAACTAACATAAACTGACATTAATAAACCATTGGCTCCAGGGGTGTGAACAGACACCGATATACAGCGAGCTGACTCATGCAAGCCGACCTCTACTACGCCCACCGCCCACCCGCCCACCTTCGTGTATGTGTCTAATATCATTCTGTTTGTTTACTTATATCAGAAGTGAGCGGGGCGCTGTTTGCAGATATAATGTGCCTGTAAGAAGGCACACCAACATGCTTCACACATGCATTATGAATACCAATGTCCATCCAGCCATTTATCTACATCTAGGTATTAAACTATATGTATAAATATATATATATATATATATATATATATATATATATATATATATATATATATATATATATGTATATATATATATATTATTATTTATTCTATTTATATATATATATAATAATAATACTATTATATATAAATATATATATATATATATATATATATATATATATATATATATATATATATAATATATTATATATAAAAATATACGTGTGTGTGTGTGTGTGTGTGTGTATGCATATAGATAGATAGATGGAAAATTTATATATACAGACATACATATGCATGCATAAATGCATACATACATACATACATACATACATACATACATACATACATACATTACATACATATACATATATAATATATATATATATATATATATATATATATATATATATATATATATATATATATATATATCATCAGCTAGACCGATAGACAGCCACGTAGGTAAAGAATGAAAAAAGAAAAGGATGGTATCTGATTCGCAAACCAACCTTCGCACCAACGCACGATGTTTGCACAAATCAGGAACTGAGCCTGTCTGGTTTGGCCGGATTTTTCAGACCTTGGGAATCACGCCTCACTTGGCAATGAAATCAATATCTAATTATATTCACGGGCAGAGGGGGGTGGGGGTACGCACGGTGTGGAATAAAAGCGAACTAAAAAGAAATCAGGAAATAAGATGTGAGGAAAAATAAAATAAATAAACTAATAATTAATGAATTAAATAAACAAATAATAAGAACAAAGAATCACTAATAATGCGTTTTTTTTAACATGCACAAAGAAATAAAGAAGCGATTTGATCTGCTGATTTCAGGTTTGCCGTGTTCGAGCGGGCGGAGCAGGCGCCGCTTGGGACCGAGTCAGCTTTTGGGCTTCGGGAAAAATCTTGGAAGCGAAGTCATGCTCAACGAACAGTGGGAATGGCACCAACAGTCACGTTGCTAAGGATACGAAAGCAGTAGAAATATCAGTAATAATTATGATTATAATTTTATCTACATACCGTGTTTTTTTTATAATATATATAATATATATATAATATATACATATTTTTTTTTTGAAATGGTGATGGTAATGGTGATGACGTTGATGACGACAGCCAGGACCAACAGCAGCAGTAATTCTAGAGCTAATGAGGACGACGCTACCTAACCGCCTACTAGTGACCCAGCGCCGCGAGAGGCCCGCCGTGCACCAACGACCTCACCTCGCGTCAAGGTATGATGGTGCCTGTTGCGCAGAGGTCGTGAGGGCGGTCGCCCGCCCCTCACCCTCGAGATATGGTAGTGATTGTGATGACGACGTGGTGGTGAGGGTGATGATAGTGACGGGGGCCGAGGCGTGGACGCACCATCTCTCCTGTAGGTCGGGTACTTCTCCGTCCTGTCACTGCCTCGCACCTGCAGATAGAGTGGGTTGCTGACGTGCGTGCGGATCCTATGGCCGCGGGCGCCCCCGAGGGGCTTTGGGCGCCGACAGGTGCTGTTGGTGGGCGGGTTAGGGCGGACGGGTCCTCCCCAGAGCACGAGCATGAGCCGCAGGCGGCGGCCCACGCCACGCTGCAAGGAGGACGCTCGTTAGTAATTTGAGGGAGATGCTAGAGGGTGTGATATAAGACAGATAAAGTAAATAAGAACACGATAGATAAATAAATGAATCAATAAAATCCACTTAAAAATGTTGAAAGGATGGCTTCATAGAATAAACAAGAACACAGCAACGCGAGGAGTGACATTTAAGCACAAGATAAGAGCCGAAAGCTCATCACACAAAGGCAAAAACAGAAAACAAAAAGGAAGTATAGGAGCACATTAATCCTGCCATTAGTGGCGACAGTGAAACTATCAGTAATTGTTCAGTAGAACTAACATAAACTGACATTAATAAACCATTGGCTCCAGGGTGTGAACAGGACACCGATATACAGCGAGCGACTCATGCAACCCGACCTCTACTACGCCCCCCGCCACCCGCCCACCTTCGTGATGTGTTCTAATATCATTCTGTTGTTTTTATATCAGAAGTGAGCGGGGCGCTGTTTGCAGATATAATGTGCCTGTAAGAAGGCACACCAACATGCTTCACACATGCATTATGAATACCAATGTCCACCCAGCCATTTATCTACATCTAGGTATTTAAACTATATGTATAAAATATATATATATATATATATATATATATATAATAATTATAAAATATTTATAAAAATATAAAATATATATGTATATAAATGTATATATATATTATTTTATTTTATTTTTTAATATATATATAAAATAAAATATATATATATATAATATATATATTAAAATATATATATATATATATATATTATATATATAAAATATATATATATAATATTAATAATATACGTGTGTGTGTGTGTGTGTGTTGTGTAGCATATAGATAGATAGATGGAAAATTATATATACAGAATACTATGCATGCATAAATGCAACATAATACATACAACATACATACATAATACATACATACATACATACATACATACATATATAATAATATATATATATATTATATATTATATATATTTTATAATATATATATATAAAATATCATCAGCTAGACCGATAGACAGCCATGTAGGTAAAGAATGAAAAAAGAAAAGGATGGTATCTGATTCGCAAACCAACCTTCGCACCAACGCACGATGTTTGCACAAATCAGGAACTGAGCCTGTCTGGTTTGGCCGGATTTTTCAGACCTTGGGAATCACGCCTCACTTGGCAATGAAATCAATATATAATTATATTCAGGGGCAGAGGGGGGTGGGGTACGCAGGGTTTGTGGAATAAAAGCGAACTAAAAGAAATCAGGAAATAAATGTGAGGAAAAAAAAAAATAAATAAACTAATAATTAATGAATTAAAATAAACAAATAATAAGAACAAAAAAATCACTAATAATGCGTTTTTTTTAACATGCACAAAGAAATAAAGAAGCGATTGATCTGCTGATTTCGGGTTTGCCGTGTTCGAGCGGGCGGAGCAGGCGCCGCTTGGGACCGAGTCAGCTTTGGGGCGTCGGGAAAGATCTTGGAAGCGAAGTCATGCTCAACGAACAGTGGGAATGGCACCAACAGTCACGTGGCTAAGGATACGAAAGCAGTAGAAATATCAGTAATAATTATGATTATAATTTTATCTACATACCGTGTATATATATATATATAAAATATATATATAATATATATTATATATATATAATTTTAAAATTATATATATATATATATATAATATATATATATATATGTGTGTGTGTGTGGGGTGTGTGGTGTGTGTTTTTGTGTGGTGTGGTGTGTGTGTGTGTGTGTGGTGTGTGTGTGTGTGTGTGTAGTGGTAGTTTGTGTGTGTGGTGTTGTGTGTGTGTGTATGTGTGTTTGTGTGTGTGTGTGTGTGTGTGTGAGTGTGTGTGTGTATGTACATACATATTTACATATATAAAGTGTATATAGACAGATAAATATACAGAGAAGTAGGCAGATAGATTAATAAATGGGTAGGTAGATAAATGGATTTAGATGTGTAGCTATATACATAAAGTTATAGATAGATAGTCAGACTGATAGATCAGATCCAGACAAACAGAGAGAGGGGGGTAAGGGGTGGGGATAGCAAAACATTTAAAATCCTGCTTGAGAATCTACAAAACTCGTGGCTGAAAAAAACGCATGGCAGTTAGAAACAGTGCCGCTGCCAGGCACTGATGAGAAAGTCGGGTCAGGTCGACGACCCATCTCGGCCAGATCTCTCTTCAAAGCCATTGTTCGCGCCGGACCTCAGCCTCGTGAAGACGCCATCCCTTCGGCCGAGGACTTAGCTGGGCTACCCGGGAAGAAATCCGCCAACAGAAGTCGCCCCGCGGAGACGCTCAAGGGAGAAAGGAGGCAACTGTACGCCGAGAGAGAGAGAGAGAGAGAAGAGAGAGAGAGAGAGAGAGAGAGAGAGAGAGGGGGGAGAGAGGGGGGAGGAGAGAGAGGGAGAGAGAGGAGGAGGGAGAGAGGGGGGAGGAGAGAGAGAGAGGAGAGAGAGAGAGGGGGAAAAGAGAGGGGAAAAGGGGGGGGGGGGGAGAAAGGGGGGGAGAGAGAGAGGAGAGAAGAGGGGAGAGGAGAGAGGGAGAGGAGCGAGAGAGAGGAGGGGGGGAGAGAGGGGGAGAGGAGAGAGGAGAAGAGAGAAGGGGAGAGAGAGAGAGGGGGGGGGAGAGAGTGAGGGGGAGAGAGAGAAGAGAGAGAGAGAGGAGAGAGGGGGGAGAGAGAGGAGGGGGAGAGAGAGAGAGGAGATGAGAGAGAGAGAGAAGAGAGAGAGAGAGGAGAGAGAGAGAGAGAGAAGAGAGGAGAAGGAGAGAGAGAGAGGAGGAGAGAGAGAGAGAGAGAGAGAGAAAGAGAAAAGGGGAGAGAGAAGAAGAGAGGGGAGAGGGAAAAGGAAGGAGAGAGAGAGAGAGAGAAAAGAGAGAAGAGAGAAGAGAGAGAGAGAGAGAGGAGAGAGAGAGAGAGGAAGGGGAGGGGAGAAGAGAGAAAAGAGGAGAGAGAGAGATGGAGAGAGGAGAGAGGGGAGATGAGAGGGGAGAGAGGAGGAAGAGAGAGAGAGAGAGAGAGAGAGGAGAGAGAGAGAGAGGAGAGAGAGAGGGGGGAGAGAGGAGAGAGAGAGAGAGAGAGAGAGAGAGAAGAGAGAGAGAGAGAGAGAGGAGAGGATGAGAGAGAGAGGCGAGAGAGAGAGAGAGGGGAAAGGAGAGAGAGGAGATGAGAGGGGAGAGAGAGAGAGAAGAGAGAGGAGAGAGAGAGAAAAAGAGGAGAAGAGACAGAGGACGAGCGAGGAAGAGACAGAGACAGAGACGAGGAGAGAGAGAAGAGAGAGAGAGAGAAGGATGAGAGTAGAGAGGAGAGGGGAGGACGGGAGGAGGAAAAAGAGAAAGAGAGAGGGAGAGAAGGAGAGAGGAGAGGAAAAAGACAGGAGACGGAAAAAAAAGACTGAAGAGAAAAGAGGAGAGTCGGGAGAGAAAGAGGAGAAGGGGATGGAATGGTTAAGAGAAGGAAGAGTAAGAGGAAGAGAAGAATAGCGAGATGTGTCGAGAGGGGAGAGAGACAGAGAGAGACGAAAGAACTAATAGAGAGAGACGGAGGGGAAGGGGGGGGAGAGAGGAGTTTAGTAGAAGAAAGAGAAAAAAGCAAAAAGAGAAGAAAAAAAAAAAAAAATAGAAGGAATGAGCGGAGAAAGAAAAAGAAAGAAAGAAGAAGAGGAGCAGAAAAGAAAAGGGAACAACGGATAAGCCAAAATATCAGAGCAATGAAAAGGAGATGCCCACCCCAAAGAAAGGAAAACCCGAAAAAGGATTCTTTTGGAAAAACAAGGGGGAAAGATGTGAACATTTGAGAAGAGACGAAGAGGAAGGGTGAAAAGTAAAGAGAGGAGGCCGCATACGCAGAAAGAAAAACACGGGGGAGCAGGACGTGATGACAAGGGGAAGAGAGAAGAGAAGAGAAGAGAGAGGAGATGGAAAGGTGAAAGGGAGCAAAACTAATATAAAAAAGAGAAGGAAGGGAAAACAGATACGACGAGAGGGACATTTGATCAAAAATAGAAAATCAGAAAGCTGAAGAACGGGGAGGGGAGAGAGAGGGGAGGAGGAAAGGGGGGGCGAGAGACCCGAGACCCGCGAACCGCCAGATGCGAGATGACCAAAGGGCGGTGTGTAAAGAGAGGAAGCTGATGAGCTTAGCAGTGTGGCGGAGGCGGAGTAAAGGGAAGGAAGAGGGGGACAGAGGACAAGAAGAGAATAATGA
>NC_051387.1:23394014-23401514 GCF_015228065.2 Penaeus monodon
GAAGAGGAAGAGAAGGGAGGGAGGAAGAGGAGAGGAGGCAGGATGAGGAAAGAGGGTGGGGGATGGAGGAGAGGGAAGGAATAGGAGGAGGAGGAGGAAGCAGAAGAAGGAGGAGGAGGTGAGGGAGGAAGAAGAAGAGGATGAAGAGGAAGAGAAAGAGGAAGAAGAACAACAGGACGAGGAGGAGGAAGAGGAATGGAAGGAAGAGTAGGAAAAGGGAAGAGGAGAAAGAAGAGGAGGAGGAAGAATGAAAGGAGTAAGAAAATGGATGATGATGATGATGATGGGGAGGAGGAGGAGGAAAAGGAAGTGGGAATGGGAGGAGGAGGAGGAGGAAAAGGAAGTGGGAATGGGAGGAGGAGGAGGAGGAAAAGGAAGTGGGAATGGGGGGAGGAGGGGCAGGAGGAAGAGAAGGAAGCGGCGGAGGAAGGAAATGAGGAAAAAAGGAGAAAAGGGCAAGAGGAGAAAGATGATGAAGAGGAGGAGAAGGAGGAAGGGATGGGAGGAGGAAAAAGAGAATTGAAAGAGGAGGGGGAATTGGAGGGGGAAAGGGGAGGCGGGGGGGGAAAGGGGGGAAAGGGGGAAAGGAGGAAAAAAAGGGGGGGAAGGGGGGGAAGGGGAAAGGAAGGAGGAAAGGGAGGGGAAAATTTTGGGGAGAAGAGGAGGAAGGAAAGAGTGGGGAAAGGAAAGGGGGGGGGAGGAGGAGAAGGGAGTTGGGGGGGGAAGGAAAGGGGGAAAAAGGGGGGGGGAAGGATAAAAGGGGGGGGGAGGCGGAAGGAGGGGGGGGAAAAGGGGGGGGGGGGGGGGAAGGGGGGGAGGAAAGGGGAGCGAGGGGGTGAGGGTGGGGGGAAAGGGGGGGGAGGGGGGAGGGTTGAGGGGGATGGATAAGGAAGGGGAAAAAAAAGGGGGAAAGAATTTAAGGGGGAGAACGGGGGAAAAAACCGAATGTGAGGAAATATATTACATTTTTTGGGAAAACATGGGACGTAAAAAATTTGGGGGGGGGGGGAAACAAACCCGGGGCCCGGGGAAAATTAAAAAAGGGACGGGGGCCTCACCCATTTTTCCCCCCCCTACCCCCACCCCCTTTTTTTTTTTTAATTTAATGGTTTTTAAATTTGGTTCCCCCAAATTTTCCGGGGAAAATTCTTTTTTTCCCATTTAAGAGGAAAGGGGAAAAAAGGGATTAAAAATTTTGGCCCCCTTATTTTTCCCCCCCTTCCAAATTCCCCTCGGAAAATTTCCCTTCCCCCCCCCTTTTCCCTTTTTAAACCCAAAAATATTTTTCCTTCTTAGGGCCCTGGTTTCCCCAAAAAGGGGGTTTCCCCTTCCCCTTCCCTACCCCTTTTGGCCCCCCCTCCCCCCTTTTCCCCCCCTCTTTTTCCCTCCCCCTTTTCCCCCCACCCCCCCCCGCCTCCCTTTTCCCAAAATTCTCCCCCCCCCATTTGGGGGAAATTAAAAAACCCCCATTTCCCCTTGTTTTTCCCTTCCCCCTTTTTCCCCCCCTTTTTTTAATTTCCCTTTCCCCCCTTTTTTCCCCAAAATTTCCTTTTTGGGTCCCCGCCCCCAGGGAATTTTTTCCCCCCCCCTTTGTTTGCCCCCCTTCGTATTTTGGTTTTAAAATTTAAAACCAAAACCTTTCTGGTCTGGGGGGGTTTTTTTTTAAAATTTTTTAAGGTTTTAAAATTTTTACCTTTTTTTTGGAAAAAAATTATTTTTTTTTCACCCAAGAAAGTCTTGTAAAAATTAAGACCTTTTGGTTTGTTTTTTTAACCCTTTCCAAGCCTGTTTACCACTGTTCCGGGGGCCCCCCCCGCGGTTTGCATAAAAAAAGGAACCTTTTATTGAAAGGAAAAATAAAAGAAAATTTTGAGGGCTATAACCTTTTGGTTTTCCCTTCCCCTTTAAACCAAAACCCCGGGACAAATACAATAAGGGGAAACCCCACGGCCCCCAAAAAAGGGGAAACCTCCGGCCGGGGAAAAATAAAAAAAACGGCCACCTTTTTTAACTCCCCCCCCCCATTTTTTCATGATAAAAAGGGGAAGGGGCCCATTTTCAGTAAGATCTTTTCCCCCCAAAGTGGATGAAGAATTCCCCTTTAAACAACACATAAAAATGTTTTTTTCCCAATTCCCGGGCCCCGGCCCCATTTTTCCCTTGGTGTGCTGTTTTTGTTGTGGGGGGGTGGGGTGTGTGTTTTTGTGTGGGGGGTGTGTGTGTGTTTTGTGTGTGTGTATAAAAACGGGTGGGGGGGGCAAAAACGACGGCCAAAAAAAGGGGGAAAGGCCAGGGGGACAAACCCCGCGTTTAACGGGGACGGGGAAGCCGTTCTCCCCCCCCCCATAGGCAAGGGCTATATAAGTATACAGACCTTACCCATAGGCGCATGCAGGGCCCAGCATGCAGCACATCGCGCAGACAGACAGACAAGCGTCAAGCAACGTGACCAAAAGCCACTGGCAACAGGGTTTTGACCGTGACATGACCTTTGGCTGGGGGTCCCCATGACACCCCCGGGGGAGTTTTTTCTGAGAAAAGGCTAAAAGCGTAAATTTTTCGGTGGGGAATGTCAGTGAGTAAAGTGGGCGAGCGAGGGGGTGAAAAAGGGTGGGTTAGATGATGGTGCGGTAAACGAGTAATTTAATGGAGCGAGAAAAAAGGAGGGGGGCGGAAAGGGGGAGCCTTTTGAAAAGGAACCCACTGGGGGAAAACACAAAACCGGGGGGGGGGGGTCGTTAGTGAAGTGTGAGAGGGACACCCCAAAACCACACACACACACAAAAATACACGTGCCCCCCAAAATAAGAGAAAAAAATAAACAAATATGGGGAAACCCCCTGTGTAGGGCATTCACGACTATAAAAAGGCCTTTTGGGCCCTTTTTTACAAGTTTTCAGCAGTACTAAAGTTATTCAAAAAGAGAGGGAGTAGAGGGGGGTTTATATCAAAGATTTACAAACCTGGAACAAAAAACCACCCACGCTCCACAGGGAAACCAAAAAAATCCCAAAAAAAAAAGGGTTGTTAGCCGGGGGGCGTACCATCTCCCCAAAAACTGTTTACAGTTTCCCCTTGGGGGAAAAAATATTCAAACACGCTAAAATGGAATGGAAAGTATATCAAAATAGGAGTCTAAACAATCTAAAGTTTGTAGATGATACTGTTCTTTAAAGGTAAATTTCTGAAAATGAAACCAGCAACTCATTGCAATCTAAAATACCCCGATTGGGATGAACAAGAAAAAACTAAGATTTTTGTACAAAAATAAGTTAAATTCGAACAGATTTTTGTACAAGGTAAAAAGGGGAAAATAGGGGTAGGGGACGAGTACATACACATCTAGCAAAGGGGAAAATTAAGCGATGCATCAGTCTATCGGGGAGCGCCTTGGGGGCAGACACAGGGGTGTGTATTTTACACACCCACACACACACACCACCACCCCCCACACCCCACACACACACACACACACCCCAAAAAAAAAAAAATATTTTTAAATATATATAATATATAAAATTATATATATATATATATTATATATATATATATAATATAATATATATAATAATATAATATAATACACCACACACCCGGAATTCTGCCCCCGCCTCAGTCCCCCCCGGGGGCCCGGCCTCCCGCGGGGCCCCGGGGAAAAACGAAAGAAAACCTTTTTCCCCTCCCCCCATGCCAAATGATATCTCCCACAGCGTTTTTGTGAGGTCTTTGCGAGGGATAAAACCGGCTAAAAGTTTGCAAGGTCATGAGGAATGAGGTCTCTTTAGTCATGGGATGAAGCAGGAGAGGCGAGAAAGGAGGGGGAGGGTAGAAGAGGAACAGAGGGACGGATGAGGAAGAGAGGAAAGAATAGGTACTGAGCGAGGGGAGAGCCTGAGGAACGCAGTGCGGGAGGAGGAGGCGGATGCGACTCAGTCGGTTATTCATAAAGTCTCTCTCCCTCTCTCTCTCGACACACACACATATCCCATGTGTATGTTTTGTACTTTGTTTGCAAAATTTAACTACATATGTGTGTATGTTTTTGGGATATATATTTTATAATATAATATATATATATATATATATTTAAAATATATTATATCATTGTGGTGTTTTTGTGTGTTTTTGTGGGGTGTGTGTGTGTGTGTGTTTTTGGGGTTGTTTTGTTATAATATTTATAATATATATATAATATTAAATATTATAAAATATTTTATAAAATATTTTTGTGTGGGGGCTTTTGTGTTTTTGGTGGTGTGTGTGTGGGGTGTGTGGGGTTTTGGTTGTGTGTGGGGTGTGTGTGTTTTTTATATTTATATATTATATATATATATATAATATATAAAATTTTATATTTTTTTTTTTTTTTTTTTGTTGTGTGTGGTGTTTGGGTGTGTGTTTTGGGGTTGGGGGTGTTGTGTTTTTTTTTTTTTTTTGTTCTTATATTATATAATTTTATTTTTAAAATATATATATTTTATATTTTAATTTTAATATATATAAAATTTAAAATATATATAAAACATATATTAAAATATATATATTTAAAAATATATATATTATATATATAAAAATATATATATTTTAAAATATATTTATAATATAATTAATATATATTAAAAAAGGGGTTTAAAAAAATTTTTTGGGGAAAAAAAGCCCTAAAAAAAAATTTCATATGGAAGGATTAAATTGCACCTAAAATTTTTTGTACCAACGTGTTAAAACCATTTTAAAACCCATAACTTTTAAAATGCAGGTAATAACAAAAGGCCCCGTTGGAAAATCGGCACCATTCAAGAACGTGGAATCCCCCAAAAATCGAGGCCGGGCCCAAACTTTAAAATTCAGTCAAAACCCGGGGAAACCGGGAAAAGGAAGCAAAGGGAAGCAGCAGATGAATTGCGGCTTTTTGAAGAAAATTTGGGGACCCTGCATAACAGAAGGGAAAAAAATTTAAAAAAATTTGGGGGATGTTTTGCGCGGGGAAAACAACCTTTCAGAGAGAGAATACTAAAAAAATTCGACATAAAAATTTAAAAGGGAACAAAAAAAAAAAGGGGGGAAAGGGTAAAAAACCAAGATTGGCAACAGTAGTCAAATCGAGGAAAAAGAATCTCCCAAGAAAAATTTGGGTGAAGAAATAAAAGTACGGGAAAACTTTTTTAAGAAAAGATTAAAAAGAAATTTTGTCGGGCACCCGCCCCAAATAATGGAAGGGGAAAAAAGAAAAACAAAATTTATGCCAAATGTATCAAAAAGAAAAGGAAACTGTGAATGAAAGGGAAAAAAAAATTTTAGATAAAGACTCAAGATCACAAAGGAAGAAACAAAATCACAGCTTGCAGAGAGGGTAAAGGAAAATGAATATTTGCAAATTTGGCTGGTTTTAAACAAGGTACAAAAGCCATTTTGGGAAATACGAGGAAAAAGTTGTAGAAGATGGAATCGAGTGATAAAACAAAAGACAAAAAATTTTGATTGTCAATATTTTCCGGGTTCATAAACCCCAAATTTTCAGAATACAAATTTTCATAGCCCACAGGAGGTTTGGATTATTCAAAAAGGGAAAAAAGAACGCTTTTTAAAAGGAACTTCAGAATAAAAAGGAAAAACTGATTTTAAATAAAGGAAAAAAAAGCCCTGGCCACACAAAAAAGAATATAAGAAAATCGGGGATAAGAAAAAAATATAAACCAAAGAGGGACAGAGAAATACTGCAAAAAAGGGGAAGGGGTTAAAAAACAAACACGAAAAAAAGGGGAATGAAGAAAAAACTGGTTCTTTTGGGAGACAGACACTCATTACCTTGCAAAAAAACCCCCATAACCGAAAGATTATGTAGAAAAAAAAGGCTTATAAAAATTAATAGAGATTTATGTTCGAAGGTACTGAACTAGATGCTTTAATTGGAATTTAATAAGCCGGGATGTAATAGGCAACACTAAATTTCCAAAAACGGGATCCCCCCCGTGACGTTTTGAAACATTAAGACTAAAAGGGACTACAAAATTTGGGAAGAAAAGATGGGGCAAAGGAATGGAGGGGTAGCAATTTTAAAAAAGGAAAAAGCAATTATAAAAAAGGAAAATAGGGGTTTTCAACAAGATCCCATAGAAACTAAAGGCATTTAAAGTAAATATAAAAACCCCACAGTTACATGTCACCTCATAAAATCTTTGCGGTCACAAAAAAACCAAAAACCTATTCAAAAAAACCCTTTTAAAGGGGGGCCTAAAAAATTTGGTTATTTTTCGGAAACTAATGAAAAAGAAATTCTTGTAAGGGGATTTTAAAAAAAAATTGACTGGGAAAATTTCGATCGCAAAAGCTCAGCCAGATTCGTAAAAGGGAAAAATTTCCTAAAGTAAAAAAATTAAAGTCTGTCTTTTCCGGGAATTTGCAACAGACCCATACTAGGATAAGAAGCTATAAAAACCTTCTATGTTTGCCCTGATTTTTAAAAGGGAAAAAGGTGCCCTTTAAGGGGATATGGGAAATACTGCCCTCCCCCGGGGTAGTTTTCCCCTTTAAAGTTCATAAATTAATAAATTCAAATTACTGTCTGCTACGGGGAAAAACTCGTCGCAATTAAGGAAAGAAAAAAAAAATTAATTTTGGGAAAAGGGGAAAACCCCCCGGGAAAAAAAATTTTAAAAAAGAAAAAGGGGAAAAAAAAAAAACCAAAAAAAAAGGGGGGTTTTTTAAAGAAAAAAAAAAAAAAAAAAAAATTTTTTTTTTTTGGGGCCAAAAAAATTAAAAAGGGAAAAAAAAGGGGGGGGGTTTTTGGGGGGGGGGGAAAATTTTAAAGGGAAGAGGGGGAAAAAAAAAAAAAAAAAGATTTTTTTTAAAAAAAAAAAAAATTTTTAAAAAAAAAAAATAAAAAAAAAATTTTTAAAAAAAAAAAAAAATTTTTTTTAAAAAAGGTTTTTTTAACCCAAAAAATTTGGGGGGTTCAAAAAACAAAAGGAAATTTCCCCCAAAAAAAAAAATAAAAATTTAAAAAATTGAAAAAAAAAAAAAAAGGGGTTTGGGGGGGGGGGAAAAAATTTTTCCCCCTTTTTTGGGAAAAAAAAGGGGGTTTTTTTTAAAAAAAAAAAAATTCCGGGGAAAAAAAAAAAAAGGGAAAAAAACCCCTTTAAAAAAAAAAACCCCTTTTTTGGCCAAATTTTTAAAATTTTTAAAAAAAATTTTTTTTAAAAAAATTTTAAAAAAATTAAAAAGGGTTTTAAAAAAAAAAAATTTTTTTGGGGAAAAAAATTTTTTTGGAAAAGGGGGGGGGGTTTAAAAAGTGACCGGGGGGGTTTAAAAGGGTTTAAAAAATTTAAGGGGTTAAAAAAGGGAATTTTAAAAAAAAAAAAAAGGGGGAAACCCCCCCCAAAGGGGGAAAAAAAAAAGGAAAGGCCCCCAAAAAAAACCCCCGGGCCCTTTAAAATTTTTTTTTCCCCGGGGGGGGGGTTTTTTTTTTTTTTGGGGAAAAAGGGAATTAAAAAAAGGGAAAAG
>NC_051387.1:23416514-23421514 GCF_015228065.2 Penaeus monodon
TACTGAGCAAACGGTGAACACAGCTATTTACTGGGATTTGAGGAAGAGATACATAGATAGGTAGAGAGAGAGAGGTGTAATTAAAAGGAAATTGGTAATTCTCGAAGGGGACTGGCAACTACATGTGCTTGATGAGGGACGGGACGAACCGGCGAGTGGCCGGTGGGCGAGGATCAGTCACTGGATTGACAAGAAGCGAGATGATAGCTTGTGGGAGTTCCCGTTCAGTAGTGCCCGCGCTTTGCGAGTTTTGTGGTAAAAACGTGGTAGGTGCGATTTTGTTGTTTCCGCGGTAACGGAGCAGAATTATTGGTTCAGGACTTGATTTATTGTTTTCGTGTTGGGCACAGCAAGTGCCCAACACTTGTGGTAATGGTAAAGAAGAGACCTACGTTGTCCAGCGGTAGTACCTGACGTGCATTCTTATAAGTGAATGCCACACACACCGCTCAGCCGTAGATGTTGGAATCCCGGTGTCTTACACCTAGAATAGTACGTTTACTCATGAAATTCTAGTGGATCCGCAATTGAAAAATGGTATGCGTAAACCGTAGTCACGGCGGGACCGTACCAAGACCAGAAATTATGCGTTTCATAAACCTGGCGGACCGAATCAGGTTCCGGCGTCCCATACAGACCATCGCTGACACTTCCTTGTATAGTCACAAAAACAAATGTTGACTAATCCATTATTTTATTTATTGGAAATTTTCTGTCGCTTCAACATTTAAGGT
This sequence comes from Penaeus monodon, assembly GCF_015228065.2. Taxonomy (NCBI): domain Eukaryota; kingdom Metazoa; phylum Arthropoda; class Malacostraca; order Decapoda; family Penaeidae; genus Penaeus; species Penaeus monodon. The sequence goes on from NC_051387.1 coordinate 23,417,249, forward strand.
CATTGGCGGCGTATACAAAATAAAGCGAACCTGGGTAAGGCTTGAGGGCGAAGCAGTTTCTTGGTTTACATGGCGATGCTTGTAGATTTCCAGAATGGTCAGTGGTCAAAACAAACAAATGTACCAGACGTCAAAGGTCACATAGCATTATGGTAAAGTATTGTAGCGAAAAGGGTAAATATGAGTTACCGATTTGGATACGTGGACAGAAGAGGATGACGAGGAGAAGGAAAAGGAAAGAGGGAGAAGAAAAGATCCTGCAAAATTAGTTGAGGCGAGGGCTGAGGTCCAAGGCTGGGCTGATCCCTACATTGGGCCTCAGTCTCCGCCTCCTAAACTCCCTCCCCAGCGGCAACCACGAACAAGAGATTTGAGGAGTGCAGGTTTACTAGACGCCAACTAAGATTGGAAATGAAGTGTCTTTCGTCTTACGGTTTTCCTTTTCACCCTTCCAGTTATATATTAAGGCGGCAGTGCTGTTCATCCATGAGGTGTGTGATCTGATCAAATATTAACACCAATAACGATTTACAGAATCTGCTTCTAGATGCCAATATGAGGAGGACCTACTTTATGCAGAATATTACTTTCAAAACGAGCACAGTTAAAGTCTGGACTCTGTATTTGACTTTTCCATCTACCTTCATTTTCATAAATTATACAGGTGATGTAGATGGCGTTCAAATATTGTCTTCTGGGCTAATATTAGGGATATAACATGTCCATATGGGAGAAAATAAGGTTTATCTTGGTCTCGCCCGTATTCACTCTGGCAGGAGAGGGATGATTTGATCTTCAGAACAATGGTCTCAAACAAGAAAGTGTTATTGTCAACGTTTGAAGTCTGTGATCATAATTAATCTAAACAGTGTGATGACTTACAATTTATTTCACGAATTACTTTACATCTGCATCTGCTAAGCCAGGGCAAGCCAGTAGCAGATCCTGGAGGGTTACGTATAATTCACAGTGTATTCAAGTTAATGCTGAATTTAGGTTTGGCTTCCCAATGCTATCTAGGGAACCATACACAATGGCAATGTAATTAACCCTCCGGACAGGAGTAGGACCTTTGGAAGGCAATGCAGTGGACTCGCTTTCTTTATGGTGTTTTGATGGGAACAGAAGACAATCCTTAAAGGCTCATTCTTCATTTTTTAAATGTTTCTTGAGGAGGAGGATGGACTGATGTCGGTAGTTATTTTGAATGTAGAGGGGATGGAGTGGAGAGATTGGAAGGTGGTTGAGAGAGGGAGAGGTCGGGAGTGACGGACACGTTTGAAATAGGTAGCGAGAGAAAAACCTCTTCCTCAAGCTTCCTGTTTGGCCTCACAAAGTGAGACATTTGATTTAAGTGAGGTCTGTTTGAATCTGAGAACTGCTACCCCAAACTCGAATTGTTAGTCAGAGCAGCTCCTATTAAAATACCACAACTGGCAGTGTGTGACTGTGCAGAGTAGTTTGACAAAGTTGGGCACATAGAAGGCAGTGGGCTGTGGAGCGACAATGCTTGGCAGGGTAAACAGGTGAATGAAGCAAACAAAAATTTTGTAAAATTTACAATTCTAGGAGATTTTAAAGCTATCATCATCATCATCAACGGGCTAACACCGACGGGGGCGCATGGCCGCATCCACCCTTTGCTTCCAGCCACGAGGATCCCTCGAGGCGAGTCTCCAGCAGGCCCACGGCCCATCTCTAATTCCTCGCGATAGGTCTTGTCGAGCTGCCCAAGCCATGATCTCCTGGGCCGTCCCACAGGCCTCCTCCACCCAGGGTTGTCTCCTGGAGAGACAACCTGATGAGCAGGTTCATCCACAGGGAAACAAACTAAGTGACCATATAGCCTGAATTGGCGATCCAGGATTATGCAAGTAACAGGTCCCATGCCAGTCTCACTGTCTCTCTAGGCCTAAGGGCTTCACCTCATTGCTAAATGCATCAAGAGCCACCACCAGTGACTTCAAGGACTCAGATAGGATAGCAACATCGTCAGCAAAGTCAAGGTCTGAGACCTTGATATTGCCTAGTGTTGCTCCACACTGACTTTGGCTAGTAGCTCTGCCCATTATCCAGTCCATACAGGTGTTGAAAAGTGTTGGTGCAAAGACACAGCCTTGCCTCAACCCTGAATTAACAGGGAAGAAGTTCGACAGACCCCCCATCATACTTTACAGCACTTTCAGTTCCAGTATAAAGGTTTGCTATTAGGCCAATAATCTGTGTCGGAATTCCCCCGAGTCTCAGGATCTCCCATAGCGATTCCCGATGCACTGAGTCAAACACCTTCTTGAGGTCGATGTAGGTTGCAAGCAACCCACGACCAAACTCATGACGGCAATCCATAATTACTCGAAGCGCTAGTGGACTTGCCAGGAGTAAATCCAGACTGCTCCAGTCTCTGATGCCTCAGTAGGTGGTTGCGGATCCGTTTCAGAAGAATGTGGGTGAGAACCTTGCCTGGTATGCTGAGCAGTGTAATGCCACGGTAGTTGCTACAATCCCAACGATCCCCATATATCATGTTAAAGCTATAACCGACCTATACATGAGGAATTTGTATATAAAAAGTAAAAATTATGACCCAAGTTATAATGCAACTGCTTTCTGTCCATGTGGATGGTACTTTTAGCAATATTGGTGTAGGACTTACAGTGGCAACTGGGAGGAATGATATAGCACTGTACTGCTACTACATCATAGTTAACAAGGCAGGCAAGCAAGTTGTTTTCACAATCTGACAAAAAATCTTAGTTGTAGACTGGGCAATCAGCCGGGGACATGGAAACAGTTCCGGTAGAAGTATGATGGGGATGAGAAGGATAAATAATAATAATAAGGGAGGAGGGGGCAGATGATGAGGAAAACTGTGGAGTGGAGGATGTCGGGAGAGAGGAAGGGATGTATTCTCAAGGTTGAGTATTGACCTGGGTGGATCATTCAGATTGATCAAGTTGATAGAAAGCATTGAGGAGGGGGTGGTAGTAGCAGTGGTGATCAAAGGAGAGGAAGGGTTAGGAAATCAGAGGTCAAATTCAGATAGGATAAGTGATGAAGAGAGAAGCCTCAGTGCCTTTTATAAGGATACAAAATCTTTATAGTTGCCCATGGTGAGCCAGAAATATGTGGGGAAGAGAAATGGTCTACCCCCCAGGGTCCCCAAGAGGAGAGATGACCAACAAGGGAATACCATTTCCATGGCTCACCAAGGCTGTTCAGGACTGTCACAAAGCCAGCCTTTCATCCTTTCAGAAGGGCTCTTACGTTTTAGGTAGTGGACAGAAGGGACTGAAGAAGACAAGGAATGGGAAGGGGGAGAGGAAAAGACCATGCACAATTGGTTGAGCCGAAGGCTGAGGCCTAAGGTTGGGTGATCCCCAGCATTAGACCTCAGTCCCCATCTCCTATGTCCTCCACGATTACAACAGCTGGGGAGGGAACTAATGATTAAACATTCTTGATGCAAAAAAAAAAGGAAAGTACAAGGTTTTTTTCTGTTGTCAATTCAAATCATATGAAGGCAAAGTCTGGCTTTTAACCAAATCCAAGTCCTCACCTTTCAAGAAATGAAATTGGTAATGAAGATTTTTTTTCCCCTACAAAAAGCAATCCATTTTTGTCTAGACAAACCATTATTTATAAGGACTGTATGAAATAAAACAATGTCACTAACAAAGTCCTTTAATTTCAAGGAACCATGAAAGGCAGTAGAAATTATTTTAAACAAGAATATTACAGATTTAAAGCCAATAATAAACATACAAAAATGACTAGACAAGAAAAATGATAATGCCATTTAAGAGTGAAGAAAACAAACTTAACTACAAACTATTACACATGTTGCAATGTAGAGAAATTTCATTATTTGGAGGAATCAATTATGAACCCATTATATATAATGTAAATAAACAATATTAGGAATGGTTTACATTACATAATGTTACATAGAAACAATAAACATGAACAAAGATTCATGATACAACTAAGACACTAGTTAACATATTTTTTCATTATTCAATTTCATTTCATATGCTTCATCTGAAGTACTTGCAGACTACTGTCTTACATAACTGAATAATTATAAAAAATATTTTTATTTTCTGTAATCACTTATTACTGAACAGAAACAGTGAATGCAACCATTAGTCTTTGGAACCACAGGAGTAAACTAAGCCATGATTCAGACAATAGACAGCCAGGAGTCTGTAAGTTATAAATGCAACCATCACTGTACTTATATCTCCACAGATGAAGACAAAATAACGA
>NC_051387.1:23424014-23434014 GCF_015228065.2 Penaeus monodon
GCAAATATGTGTGTATACATGTGTGACTGTACACGTGCATGGGTCATACATATTACACGCCATGGTATCAATCATTTTCTGCTTTAATAAATACTTTGTTATCGCTGGATTGCTCTACCTGCTAAGGCTCCCTAACCACTTGCAGAGATTAAGAGACCTTGAAAGATAAAAGGCAGTATCAATCACCTTAAATTATCCACTGACATCAAGTGTTGACTGAAATGAGAAAGGGAGACAAAATAAGAGAGTGCAATGCTGACAATGAATCGGAAAGAATCCCTAAATTAATTCTTAGATCTTATAGTTGTTACTTTTATATTTTCCCATTATCCAAAATAAACATTACAGTATATCAGATGTTAATAATCTTGTAATCACAATGGCATGCAATATTTTTTTTTCTATATGTAGTAAATAATCCCTGAGGGTTTTTAAAGAAAATAACTTAATATCAGACATTTTCAACACCTTTAAAAAATAGTGTGTCATCTCTAAAAGGAGAGCCTTTCAAACTATGCTACAAGACAGAGAATAAAACAAAACATCCATTAGTTTTAGTTTTGTTTTCTATAACTAAAGAGAGAGAAAAAAAAACAGTGTATTTCAGTACTGGGTCAGGTTCACTTCCCTTGTTTCAAAGATACTGAAAACCAGCAAGTGGAATGGGAACAGCAATAGCATACCCAACACTGTTGGACTATCAATAAACCAGTTGTCTAATTTGAGATGAATATTCCCTGCTCTTGATTACACACCATTTGCAGTACTCTGAATATTAGAACAAGATTAGCATTATTCCAATAATAAAACCCTCTCATAAGAGGTTACATTTATATTGCTACAATTGTAGCAATAGGTGACAAACTGTAAAAACTATGTAATGATTAAGTGTAATTATTCTACAGAATATTCCCCATGATGAATGATGCTTGTTAACAATGAGAAGAGTGTGAAAAGTCTTAGTGATAGCTGGGTACTAATTTCATGTGGAAAATGACATAACATGGCATTAACAGCATTAGGTACACCAAAGAAAAAAAGTGTAGGAAATATTGTTTTCCAACTGTGGCAAAACATAATAAAAGAAAAGAAATATGGCTGAAAAATGCAGCATACAACTGCTGAATGCCACCAAAGGCCAAAAATTATAATCCAGGGACTCTTTGTTTTCTCAACAGGAAATGTAAAGAAAAGTTAACTGTATTTTCTTCTCAAAACTAAAGAAAGAAAAGAAAGTATTATCAATAAGAGAATAATCCCTTTTACTTTCATAGATTTTCAAATAAATACACATCACAAATACATTTCCTTTGACAGACCATAGTAAATCAATCCATACATACATTCTCAAATACATTAATATTCAGTCAACTTTAACAATTCTACTCACTATAACATCTTATTACATATAATATAATTATTAAATTGTGTTACTGTTTTTCAACCTATAGAAAAAAGTGGATTTGAAATATATGAAACTAAGAAAAAATATTCAATACAACTGATATGTGTAACAAACAATATTCTATGACAAACTCTAAGCAAATTCTGACCACATTACAATGAAGAACTTTCTTTCTATGTTAATCATCTCTTTAAAATAACAATTACAAAAATGACAAATGACAAAAACTGCAATTTTATTTTTCCTCCTCCTCCTCCTCCTCCTCCTCCTCCTCCTACTACTACTACTGCTACTGCTACTGCTACTGCTACTGCTACTGCTACTACTACTACTATTATTATTACTACTATTATTACTACTACTATTACTACTACCATCACTACTTCGACCACTACTCTGACCACTACTGCTACCACTACTACTACTAATAATAATAATACTTATAATTATAATAATCATAATAACAATTATAATAATATTAATAATGATAATGATAATAATAATAATAATAATAATAATAATAATAATAATAATAGCAAAAATAATAATAACAATTCTAAACACCTAGAAAAGAGGAATAATGACAATAACACAAAGCATATAACCATTCTCCTGAATAAAATACTACTACTCAATAAAATCACATAAAATGTTAACTTTCCAATACCCTCAAATACTGAATTATTATTCATTCTCTTGTTATGAACCAGCTTCAAAGGATACTGACAATCCCCAAAGTACATCAAACAGTTATGGTAAATGATGGTTACCTGTGACTCATGACACTTACAATAAAGAACCCACTTTGTTATAAATTACACTTTTTCACAATCTTTTTTCCACAATACCTTAAATACAACCAATTACATCTTCATTTTTTAACTTAGCCATTTAGTTTACTAGAAAAACATATAAGCAAAGATGTTATTACACAGTAATTACTTTTCTCACCTTAATTTCATGCAAAACACCTGAATATCCTTTAAAACTTCCTGAATCAGATGCATCTACAATCATTACAGGCTAATCTTTAAAATCTTTGTTTTGCTCAAACCTGATTGTGAATCATACACATGAAATACAACAACAGCTGTTTGAAGGACACTTATGGATAATATGCTTTCTATCAAGGTTAACAATACAAAGGCTTCCATTGGGTAAGACAAAAATCTTACTGGAAATACAGAGAGAAAACCAAAACCAAAATAAGATTCAAGGTACCAAAACTGAAGTTACCAATATGACAACATGATTCTTCTTCATCAACTTTAGTAAACATGCCTAATGCTCTCCACATGACAATCATCATGTTGAAATTTTTAACATGACTGGAAAAAACTAAAAAGATTAGCATTATCTGCCCTTTGCAAGGCAATAAAATTTATTTCAAAATTTATTCATTCTTTGCAATTAGTTGTATTCAGTCACCATTTTCTCCCCAGACAGTATTTTTTATCACAGAAGAAAGGTAAACAAATATAAGTTCCAATCACAAAGAAACCTGGGAAAATAAAGATGATACTTCAACCACATGCTGTATGTATGCTTTTCTTTTTTTAGCATTGCTAACATTTGGGGAAGAATGTCCATAGGAAGGTTACTGTTCCTATTGTAATAATAATCAACCAAAAGTATCAATAAAAAAAGAAAAACTTAATATGGTAATGTACACACATATATGAATAATTATGTGTCTAAATATATGAAGATGAACATACATGCATGTGTGTCTATCTAGAAAGTTGGTAACTATACAAACATACACACACCTTACTTTTCTTAACTTTTTCACAGTGATTTGATTCATATTAAAATACAAATGTCCCATCAATTCCTACCTTGTTGATGTAGAGAGAGAAATAAGATAACAGGAATCCTTGTATTTGGACACAGCAAAAAATGCACAAAGCATATGGAGTATCATATGTATCTATTGTATAAATATGAGCAATATGGGTACACACTAACAATGTTAGGTCCCCACTTTCAAAATTTACCTGGATAAGCAATGTCAAACAGTTGAAACAGTAGTAATATATACTTCAATTTCTATACAACATATGCAACTCACTTCAGTTTCTATTCAAGTTGCTCATTTAAATTTTCATCTCTCCATAGAGAATGAGCAAAAAGTCAATTGTTTAAGAATGCTGCTAATGCCCTTCAGCTGTAATAGGCATATCCAGCACAAACCAAGTCAGGGTGGAATGAAAGCTTCATGCCTTGATAATGAGTACATAATATTTTTTATGATTTTTAAAATTTAGTGTCCTTAATAACAATGCCCTTTGGTATAATCTAACTTGTGCCACTCCTAAGAGTTGGTAGTCAAGCTATTTTGTTTAAAGAAAAACTGACTGACCAAACCCTTTTATGTAAACCCTTGTTCATTCCCCCATTCACACAACCATTCACTCACTTCCCTCTCTCCTTACAGCTTTTATTCATCCTCTCTTCTTTGCCCTTTTCACACACACTACCCAGTAATTAGACAATAATTCAGGTATCCTTAGAATATTACGAAACCATTGCCTCTGCCCCTAGACCTACAATATAATCCAACTTTTTAGAATGCCTGCTAGGACTAAGACACTTAACATGGTATGAATAGTTTATCAGGACATAACATAATAATATTTACAGAGATGAGATAGGACTATGATATAAAACATTCAGCTGATGAATATCATTTCTATTTACATGCAAAATGTGGATGGAGATATTAGGTGAATTTCCAGGTACTTTTTTTAGAGGCTCCAAATGGAGAATACTCATAAAGTGTGACCTTAAATGTATATACTCTGTGTACATGTATCATATTATTTATTATTACTTTTCTTTTTTTTCTTTTTACAATGTGGAAGCTAATAATTATTCAGAACATATTGCAGTACAGGTCTGTAATTTTATAGCTATGTGGGACTAGAAAGAAGAACTAATACAACTTAACCAATTAAACAAGCCTACATGAAATCTACTTTTTTCTCTTCAAGGATAATAATTTCCTCTTTTTTTTGACAAAGTTAGCCATCACTATACAAATAGCATCCACCTGTAAATAACATGAAACCTACATCAGTGTTGGGTTTCTTTCCCTAACACTACTATTAATACAGAGTAAAAAATATACTGACTGGGATTTCCCTTAACATTATTCAAATCTGAACTTCAATATTCTCATGATGGGTATGCAAATTCCTTTAAAATTTCATTAGTTCCACTAGAATTAAGTAACACAAGTTATACAAACAAAATCAATGTAACTACTACTTCCTACTTTCAAACTATTCACTTTTATTACTTTAAAAAGAAAATTGAAAACAAAAGAATATTACTCAAAGAACCTGAAAAAGTGACACTATGCAAGTATGATGTTGTTACCAGTTCTATAACTTTCCCCCTTTTTTTCCAGATTTGAATAATCTAAGGTAACAATCCTTATACATACAACTTGTTAATTATCTACTCAATCACAGCTAGTTCTGAAAGTGTCCCATCCCCATTATCAATAAGAGTGCCCTCTTCCATGGTTACTCCTAAAATTACACCCTGGCCACCCAAAACACTGTCATCTGCCTGACTATCAGTGGACCCTAGCATAGTTGTGATGCCCGTCTGACTTGTCGAAAGCTGGTTCTTGAGTGCCCGTGCTAACACTGATGAAGATTTCTGAGCCCCCTTGAGGGAATTCAGTGAACTTGTAGGGATGGCAACCGATAGTGTGGACGTAGTGACAGCCAGTTGATGCTGTGATGACTTGGAATTTAACTGAAGTAATTTGCTAAGTTCCAACTGCTGAAAGTTATCAGATTTTAGTTGTACAAGATTCATCTTACCATCATCTACAGATAAATCTTGCCTTTGATCTGATTTTACTAAAGCAGTTAATTTACCTTCTAGAGGTTGCGAAAGAAGTAACTGACCACTGGGAAGAGCCTTCAGAGCAATTTTTCCACTGCCCCCCGCCACAAGACCAGATAAGTTTATACTTGAAATTGTAGTTGTACCTTTCGTGGATGTTGATGATCCTCCTTTAATGATCTGTCCAGTGACAGCAATTTGGTTATTAATATTGGTCACAGGCATCGTTCCACTCACCTGAATACTGCTTTCTGTACTAGATGACTTACTTAGTTGAGATGCTATAGTGTTTGACAAAGTTCTATTGTTATTATTTAAAAGTTGAGCAGTAGGACTTCCTCCAGATGAGATTTGGTTGGCTGGTACCTGCAACACCTCCCCTGTATTTGTTGTCACCGCTGTCATACTCTCATTCTTATGAGAATGAGAGCAATGGGTTTTAAGTCCCTGATTTGTACAATAACTCTTCCCACAGTAACATCTATATGGTTTTCTAACTCTGAAAGTAAAAATTATGTATTATTAAAAAGGACTGTAATCTGAAAAATGTAATTGTAATATTCATTAATTCTGTACTCATGACACATTTTCAAAATCACATTAGTGAAAAGTCTATCACTCACTTGCTATCTTTTTTATGGGCATTTTTGGCATGGTATTTTATGCCATTCACATTCTTGTATCTCTTCCTGCAACCAACTACTGGACAGATGTAAGGCTTATCCTCCCCATTGCTATTGGAATGACCTCTGAAAAGTGAGGAAAAGAACCAATTAAAACGAGTAGTGCATTAGACCTTGGAGTTTCATGCCATGAGTGTGAACCTAAATCCAGGCAAAATTGATCACTTGCCCCTTGGTCTTTTTTCCCCCATGACAAGACACTCCCATCACTTGCCCCCCTCAGCCCTCTCTCTCTCTCTCTCTCTCTCTCTCTCTCTCTCTCTCTCTCTCTCTCTCTCTCTCTCTCTCTCTCTCTCTCTCTCTCTCTCTCTCTCTCTCTCTCTTTTTTCTTTTCTTTTCTTTGAGAAGGTAATACCTTAAGACTACAAATAAAAATATAAAAACATTAAAATAAAATTGTATATTAAATTTTTTTTAATATGCTACAGGTATGCCACTTTATTAACCTCATATGACCAGACACACCTATAGCCATCATGGAAAATCGACCCATCATGTTGGTCATGGCTTGCTGCAGCTTCATGCTGGTGATGGCTATCCCCGTCATGGTTGTATGCCTTTATGATTTACTGTTTTTGAAGTTGTTTGTATGTGTGTGTGTGTGACTGTGTGACTGTGTGTGTGACTGTGTGTGTAAGTGTGTGTGTATGTATAAGTGTGTATGTGTTGTTTTTGTTGTGTGTGCGTGCCGGTATATTTAACTGTGTGTGTGTGGAAATGCATGCAACTCCGTCATGTGTGTGTGTGTGTGTGTGTGTGTGTGTGTGTGTGTGTGTGTGTGTGTGTGTGTGTGTGTGTGTGTGTGTGTGTGTGTGTGTGTGTGTGTGTGTGTGTGCGCGCGTGTGTTAAATCTGTTAATTTTTTTTTTCTAATGATGTCAAGTCACGTGAATGTAACGTCATATCACATGATCGTATCATGCCCTTTCCCATGACCATGACATCATATTATGTGACCATCACACCAAGTCATGTGACTGACATATCACTTGACCATGGCATGATATGATCACATGGTATGATGTCATATCATGTGACCATCACACCATGTAACATGACCATGACATCTTATCGCATGATTTGTACATTATATCATCTGACCATATCATGTGATTTTCATACCATGTTATATGACAATATCAAGTGTTTTTGCTCTTGATTTTCCAAGCCCTTTCAGGGCACTTGAAATGACATGATTGGCTATAAAAAAAAATTTAAACGGTGAGCACCGGTCAAGGTAGACACTCGCCAACCTGACCTTTGATCTTCATCATGTTTTATCAGTTTTCCATTATCTGCTCCCTGGTTTTGAGGAAGAGATGACCCAAGGCCTTCAACTTTTAGGGGTCTTCATTGTTTGAGAAATGCACCTGATCCTCTCCTCTAACTGTTTCACCATTCTCCTGAAGAAGAATGCGTGGAATCAAATGAGGAGTACATGCCGCTGACAAAGCAGATCATTCCAGTGAGTTTTCTCATATCATTTGATCTGTAAAATGTACCGCCTGGCTCCTTTTGCATACTAACTTATATTTCTACATAGATTTACTATTTTCACAGAAAAGTCCTTTTTTTTTGTATTCTTTCAATGATCCTCACATCCCCCATGGTGACAATTCTGATTGGGAGGGCAGTGACCCTGAGGACAAGCCTAAGCTCTCCAACTCCGAATCAGAGGACAACTTTGCACCACTAAATGATACATCAATTGACTCTGATGAGAATATTGCCATTGAGATTGCAATGCCCCTGGTACCTCCTCCTTTGAGGAAGTACCTCTTTTGAGGTACTTCAATGCAGCATCTGGGATCAAGGTTTATGACCTGGGTGCTGCTTCAAGGCTAGAAGAGGTCTTCAGTAAGTTCCTGACAGAGGAACTTCTGGAAAAGATCATTCAGGAGAAGATCCAGTAAGGACATCAAATTATGTTACTCATTTGATAGTTTGAAAATATTTACAATTCCTCATGCTCTGTCTCTTGCAAACACATTTTTCACAAAGTCAATTCTCTTTCTCCTGCAAATACATTGCACAAATACCCGTGGACACCCTCCTCCTTCCTGGAGGAATTGCAGTCCTCTCCTACAAGTGTAATATGCTGGACTTGCAACCCCCTGATGTTGTCACAATCTTCCCACTGATGATGCCGCGTGATCAGTTTGATGCCCTTTCATCACCAACAATGGCTTTGGAAGTAGAGGCTGATCCTTGATATCCTGGACCAGAAGTTTTCCACCATCTTTGTCCCCAACAAGACAATTTCAGTGGAAGAGAGCCTCTGGGCATTTAGGGGGCACCACCAGGCACTCTAGTATGTGCTGAATGCAGGGGCTTGAAGGTGTACAGTCTCTGTTGGGTGAAGCCAGGTACACCATCACCTTCCCTTGTGAGAATGAAGGTAGTGGTAAACCTCTTGGAGAAAGGGGGCCTCACAGACAAGGGGTGCAAAGTACACGTGGACAACTAGTACTCATCCCCAAGTCTAATCCACTAACTGCAGGAAAGAAAAATGCTGTGGCACTGTATGAACAAACCAGAAGAACATGCTGACAGACTTGCAGGAAAAAGGGTAAGGAAATATAAAGTTCTGTAGCACTAGCACAGGAATGCTCTCCCTTCAATGGATGGACAAGAGGCCATCACCAAGCTCTTCACAGTCCACACTAGGAAAATGGTAGCTATTCCTCCTAAATGCCAGAGACTATGAAGATCAAAGCCAAAGGTTGTACCAGAGTACATGAAAGGAATTGACCTCAATGATTGGCTATTGCAGTCCTACAAGTCCACAAGAAAATATTTCTCAATCTCCTAGCCATGGCTATGGTCAACTCCATGGCTGTGCATAAAGTCCTTGGCAGTTAAATGGCACAAGCCAATTTCAAATTAGAGCTTGTGTGAGGATTACTGCAGGAGGAAGAGCACCAAGGAAGGAGGAACTATCTCACCCCTGCTCCTGCTACTCCTGCTGATGCCACAAACCAGGACCACATGCCAGAGGACACTCCATTCTGCAATTGGAAAAGATGTGCCTTCGGCTGGAGGATGAAGGGGAAGAGGAAGGAGACCCGGATCATGCATAGGATCTGTGGGACCTCCCTGACAACATAAACCTGATGTATGCCTATAAATATGTATGCATTTGTAAATATTTTTTTCTATTAAAAAAGGTAAAAAAGAAAGAAAGAAAAAAAATCTCCGCAGAAAACACATCACTTCCTTCACAACAGTAAACTCACGAACCCTACCAAGTACTCACTCCAAGATCATCACAACATGAAAACTACAATTAAGTATCATGCTGTGACCACGGCGGCTCAAACATGAACCTACCGTAAAAAAAAAAAAAAAAAAAAGAGTATATAGTACTATGAAGTTGTAATAATTTTCTGCAAATTGCCCACTTGTGCGTGCTGACACTGAAACTTCTCAAGGTGAGAGGGCAAGGCCAGCTGTACACAACGAATGCCCTGGCAGTACTCAGCAGAATGAGTGCCATGCAGTGAATACTGGCACTGTCAGTGAAGGGTTAACTTTATTGATAATGATACTATCTGCATTTGAGACTGATCAACACTAATATCCTCATATGAAGAAAAAGAAAGAAAGAAAGAAAGAAAAAAATCTACTTTCAATAACATACTTGCTGGCAAGTTTGATGATTACTTCTGCAGGTATCTCATCTTGTGTAGTCCATGAGTCATTGCTATCCTCATTCTCACTCAGCAGCGTCTCCTCACAATCACTTACTGCAAAACAAACACTTTCTTAATTCTCACTCCACTCACTAAGGGAACACTGCCCATGTGGTATAAACTATATAAGGAGAAAATTATTATAATCTAATCAGCACAACAGAACCTTTTTTGGAAGTTAATTGATTTCAGTCCATTTTAGAGATTGTAGTATTACAATTTAATGTTTCCTAGTGGAATGAATACTGCAACCTCAACTAAAATTAACTCTGGAAAAGATGGTTCTTAAGGTTAAACTTTAATATTTTGTAGAAATGTGATTTGTTTTTACTGACTTCTGATTCCTATGGCAAAGAATCT
>NC_051387.1:23441514-23444014 GCF_015228065.2 Penaeus monodon
TATAAGTTATGAGATATATATATTCTATATTATATAGATATATCGATCAATAGATAGATACGCTATATAGATTATATAGGGTTTGTGTGATATATGTGTGTGTATATATGTGTGTTATATATATATATATATTATATATATATGTATATATATAATAGATTCTATCTATATATATATACTATATATATATATACATATATTATATATCTATATAAACATATCATATATATATAATAGCTACTCTAATATATGTATGTATATATACATATATTTAGACATATGTATGTATATTATATTATATATCTAAATATATATGTATGTTTATATATACATACATACATACATATACATATATATTTATATATTTATTTGTATACAAATATATACATACATACACACAACACACACACACACCCCACAAACACACACCACCACACCACACCACACACACACACACACATATATATAATATATATATATATATATATATATATATATATACAAATATATAGATACATTATTTCTCTCTCTCTCTCTCTCTCTCTCTCTCTCTCTCTCTTCTCCCCATCCCCCCTCCCTCTTCTCTCTCTCTCTCTCCCTCCCTCTCTCTCTCTCTCTGTCTCTCTCTCTCTCTCTTCTTTCTCCCTCCCGCTCTCTCTCTCTCTCTCCTCTCGCTTCCTCGTCCTCTCTCTCTCTCTCTCTCTTCTCTCTCTCCTCCTCTCTCCCTCCACTCCCTCTCTCTCTCTCTCTCCCTCTCCGCATCCCTCCCTCCTCCCTCCTCCTCGCTCTCTCTCCCTCCCTCTCGCTCTCCTCTCTCTCTCTCAGCCTCCTCTCTCTCATCCTCTCTTTTCATCTCTCCTCTCTCTCTCTCTCTCGTCATCTCTCTCCTCTCCCTCCCTCCCTCCCTCTCTCTACCTCCTCTCCCTCCCTCTCTCTACCTCCTCTCCCGCCCTCTCTCTCTCTCCCTCCCTCTCTCTCTCTCCCTCCCTCTCTCTCTCTCTCTCCTCTCTCTCCTCTATCTATAAATCTCCTCTCCCTCCCTCTCTCTTCCCTCCCCTCCCTCCATCCCTCCTGTCCCTCGCTCTCCTCTCTCTCTCTCCCTCTCTCTCCTCCTTCTCTCTCTCTCTCTCTCTCTCTCTCCCTCCCTCCCTCTCTCTCGCTCTCCCTCCCTCTCTCTCGCTCTCCCTCCCTCTCTCTCGCTCTCCCTCCCTCTCTCTCGCTCTCCCTCCCTCTCTCTCACTTCGCTCTCCCTCCCTCTCTCTCACGTCCTCTCTCTATCTCTCTCCTCTCTCACTCTCGATCTCGCTCTCTCTCTCTCTCGCTCTCTCTCTCTCCTCGCTTTCGTTCTCTATAAGATATATGAATATCTCATATAGAATATATAATATATATATATATATAATATATATATATATTATATATATATATATAAATATATACATAGTATACACATAGCTATTGTATGTATGTATGTATGTATTAATATATATATATATATATAAATTATTATATATATATATAGTATATATACATATATATATGTACAGACACACCATATTTATATGTGAGGTTAACATATATATACAATTAAAAACATATTTATATAACCTATGAATATATATCCATATAATGTATACATTATAATCATATATGGTATATATATATACATAATATCTATACATACAATATATTTCTATATCTATTATATATATATATATATATATTATATATATATATATACATATGCCATGTACATACATATATATGTATATGTATATCATTTCATGGGTTATATATGAGTATTATACAATACATACATACATATATATATTAATATATATAGTATATAATACATATAATATACTATATATATTTTCATATAATTTATATATTATGTATATAATGAATAACAATATATGTATATGTATATATGTGTAGTATACATATAATATATTGTATATAATAATATATATATATATATATCTATATAATATTATATATATCTATTTATATATATATAATATATATTAGATTATATATTAATTTTCATACTAATTTATCATATAACATTATATATGTGTATATATGTATAATATTCACATACAGAAATATATTACATACATATATATATATACTATGTCTGTGTGTAATATATATTATATCTATATATATATATATACTATATATATATATATATATCTATGTATATATACAAATATACTTATATATACAAATATACTTATATACAACTTACTTATATATACATATATATAAATATATGTCATATATAAACATATATGTTATATGTATATATGTCTATGCACATACATATATACACATATATAAACATATACATACATATACATATACATACATATAAATACCCCCATAATAACATATCCATACATATATTACTATATATATAGATTATATATATATATATATATATATATAATACATTATACATCATTCATACAGACATATACATACATATATATAT
>NC_051387.1:23459014-23476514 GCF_015228065.2 Penaeus monodon
CTAAGATGTCCGTAGAGTAAGGCAGGGATTAACAAAGGAGAAAGGGGTCTAAGGGCGATTAAATCACAGTTTCAGGAAAAATGTCAGGAGAAAAGAAAATCCAGTGAAGGGGCTGTTTTGACAAAGGGTCCCATGTATCCAGAGTAGAAGTAGAAGGGATAATGGAAAAGGAAGGGAGATGACGCAGCTAAAGCAGGGGAATGGGATCTTTTGGGAGGGCGGGAGAGAATGGGGTGTAAGGGGAATTTGAGTAGGAGGAGGATGGACGTTTTCAGTTTCTTTGAGTGTAGAAGGAAATGTTACTGGGGTTTTACCCATAAGGTATGCCATATGAAAAGTTCTTAACCATCACAACAGGGGAAAGTGTTGCCAGCAACGGCCTTCTGCTCTACAAAAATCAAGCATGATGTTCCACTTCCTTTCTATGTTGATTAAATGTGCTACAAACTTGTATTGTAGTTAAGGATATTGTGGCATTGAAAAGGGGCAAAGAGGCACACACACTCTTGGTCCTGCCACTGGAACCTCCTCCTTGAGGTGCAGGACTAGAGCTCTCTCTCTGAGGTGATACAGCCTTTGGTTGGCTGATTCACTGGAGAGGGAGGAAGAAAGGTTTCCAAACAATGATGCTTATCTTGTAAGTGGAAGGGCATCCCCTCTGGTCTCTCTCCAGGGGTTCACACCTACCCACGTGTTTACCGTGCGTGACATCCCTGTGCGCTGTGGAGGTTGAGCGATGCCGTGCATGAGTACGCCCTGCGGCTAGCAACACGCCTCTTTGGTCCCTTATTCCAGCAAGACGAGTGGTGATCTTGGCCCGGTCAGATCAATCGGCTGGTCTCCTTCGGGAAGCTAGGGTCAAGCAGTGAATGTCGCCGTTGGTACTCACACTGGTCCCGTGAGTGGCAGTAAAACAGCCATTGGCTGCGTATATCCTCTCACCACCCCTGTGGCTGTTAGACATTAGTTCTAACATACAGCTTCCCCTTGTTGGACTCGGTGGTGGGTGGGGGCGTGAGAGGATGCTTATTTTATGGCAAACATTTCAAATGATGACGAACTGTGCAAGGCCCAGAGTACACACTCTGAAGCCATACCTGGCTTCTAGTGGCAAGCGAAAATGCAATCAGGGAAACCTCTGAGTAGCCTTCAGACGTCCTCCATGATGGGAGCGCAAGCTGAACCAGCCGAAACAGCTGCTGCTCCCACGACCGCAGCCCACAATTTAAGCCGCAAGGGCGGCCCGAAACGACCCACGCCGGAGACAGACTCTGAGGGTGAGCCTGGACTCCCTAGGCGTTTCCCGCAATTTAAGGTTCCCTCTAAACCTGAAGGCTTCGACAATGCCTCCAATTGGTAAGAGCATTGGAGATGCACCAAAAATTCCGGTTATCAATCCGGGTTGCCAAAGACCAGGACATGATTTTTATGCCCAAAGACCAAGCTACCCTGAATTTCCTGCAGGAAACCAAGGAGTTTAATGATGGAAGAAAGGTGTGTTTCATGCCACTGAATCCCGACGATAGTAGAGTCAAGATGGTGCTACTTGGCTTCTCACTATCATATGATGTGGATCTGATCACATCACACCCACGGGTCGTGGACGCTTCCCGAATGTCGAAAGGGAAGAGTCCAACCAGGCAAGTCCTGATGACCTTGAAAGGAGCCCCAATCACTACCCTTGATTTGCGTTACTGGGGCTCCTTCAGCCTAAAAACATATGTACCTGAGCCACTTCGGTGCTTTAAGCGCCAAAGATACGGCCACCACCAGGCTAGCCGCAAGGCCAAGCCTAAATGTGGTGTCTGTAGCAAGGCACACAACACCGAGGTGTGCCTTAAGGCACACAAGGAAGGCTAAAGGGACACAAAAGCCAAATGTCCCAACTGTGCCAAGGGGCATCATGCCTGGATCTTGGCTTGCTCTGCCAGGAAAGAGGCGGCCCTCAGGCGTCAAGAGGTTGCTAAAAAAACGACCAGGCACCCATGGCTGAGGACAAAATAAAAGAGGAAAGAATTCCCGACCTCCTATGAGGAAGGAAGCCCCTCCACAGCCGACACCGGATATCCAATAAAAAGGAGTTTCCGACAATTTAAAAAATGCAGAAAAAGAACCACAGGAATAAAGGTTCTAAAAGCACTGCAAAAGCCTCCCCAAGAGACGATAATCTCCTCTTTGACAAGGAAGATATGACTTTCCTGTTGACTGCTGTAGTCACTGCAGTAGCAACAGACTTTGGGGAGGTCGAGTGAGGAGGCGGAGAAGACAGTCGCGGTCGCCATGACGGCAGTGACCCAAACTTTAAGGGAGGAAGCTGAACAGAGCCAAAGCAGCCCTACCCTCACCCCGGGACGAGACTCCCCTCCCCACCCCAATCCTGGCCACGCCATCACAGGCAGAGCCAGAACAGGCTTACCTTACTCAGGGAAAGTCAGCAAAGAGAAAAGAAACACAGACAAAACCTGAAGTGAGAAAAGCCAAACTCACAAAAGTCAGAGCTACCAAAGGCTCTCCACCTCCCAGTAGACCCATGGTTAGCTTGACAAACAGCCCGAAACTAGATGAAGATCCCTCAACCAGCGAAGACTTCACAATGGAGTTGTCAGACTCCGACACAACTGACTCTGAAACCGATTATAAAGATGTCTCTGATGTAGCTACCACCAAGTAACATCATGACACACAATCTAAGCATAATACAGTGGAACATCTATGGCTTCAATACAAAGACTGCCATCCTCCACGCAATAGTGCGATCAAGGAACAATGACATTGTCATGCTCCAGGAGACATTAATAGAGGAGACTGTTCTCTTCTCAGGCTATCATGTCTTCATGCTGCCACTACAGCACAAGACCGATTGATCATTGGGGGAGACTTCAATGCACACCACCCCATCCTGGCTCCCTACAGGGCACTGGATGTGCCAGGCCATCACATAGCCAACGTGAGACTTTCCCCGAGATCGCTCTTCTCAATATCCAAGAGCCAATGCATGTCAGAGGAGGGGTCCTAGACCTCACCTTGGCCACTGCGGTTCTGGTGGAGAGAATTAGATGGTGTGTCGATGAGACTGTCACAAGTGACCATTATGGCACTGTTACTACCCTCATGGATGCTGGCCCAGCCCAAATGCCACAAGCAAATCCAAGATGGAAAACAGACAAGGCCAACTGGCAAGCCTTTCAGAATGCCTTGGCCCACTGTCTTAGAAGCAATGAACCCCACAGAGTGAAAAACGTGGAAGTGCTTCAAGCCAGACTTGTCAGTGCCATAAATCAAGCAGCCTCACAGACTATACCTAAAACTTGGTACTTTATTGACGAGATTAAAGAAGTCAACCACAGAGTGAACATGTGTAGAAAACATTTCCGAAGGCAAAGAATCCCTGACAACCTAGCCTCCTAAGGGAAGCAGTCAGGGATGCCAAGGAAACTGCCATAAGAGTCAGGCAGGAAAAGAGGCTGGAATGGTGTGAGTCCTTTGACCACCGAACCACCCTTAAAGAGCTGTGGCAACGGGTCAGGTGAGCTACTAACCGCTCAGCCCCAAGGTGCATACATCACGAGCCTCAATCAGAAGCAAACAGACTGGTGCAGGAATTCTCTGCGAGAACAAGCAGCAACAGTCTGCCAGCTGAACTGAGGGCAAACCAACAACGCCTACAACCAGGCAGACTTGCTCATATCAGAGAAAGAGCAGCCGAACCCAATTTCTCTCTGAGGGAACTAAGACAAACCTACAAAAACAGTTCTTGCACAGCCCCGGGTTCTGATGGGAACCCTGATCCAGAAGGGAATCAGAAAAAAGCTCCTGGCTTGGATAAGTGACTATTTCAGGAACAGAACAGCTAAAGTTAGATTCCAGTCACAGCACATGCCACTAGAAAATGGAACGCCTCAGGATGGGGTCCTCAGTCCAGCCCTTTTCAACACCCTAATGTACTGCATCCTCAACAAACACCTCCCAGTGGGGTGTAAGATCATCTCCTATGCAGACGATCTCGCAATCATCTCCGCTGGAGCACACTGCCTAAGTAAAGCCCAGCGCTGCCTGGACCTTGTATCTGAGGAATGCTGTAGGACAGGACTAAAGATCTCTGCAGCCAAATCCAAAGAACTGTCTCCAAAAATTGGAGAAGACCCTCAACCTCCTCATAGAGGCAAACTCTCTCCCCCTGGAGGCACGAATTGATCTAATGGCAGCTCAGTTCCCTTCAAAGGTCATCCCAACTCCCAGAAACACAAACATGAGACAAAAAATACTCACACGTCAGAACAAGACCACGAGCTGCTTGCAAACAATTCCTGGCTGTCTCACACAGCCAGGGTGTTGATACGCTATCAGCTCAAAGAACAACTACTTGCCAAGGGCATGGACTCCCCCAACCCCGACTTTATTGAAGCCCCGCCGTGGGCACAAAGCTTGTAGCAGAACCTACTTCACGGATGGATCAGTCGATCATTTAAACCACACTGCAGGCGCCGGCTTCGCAGCAAGGGATGCCATGAGGGTAACAGACAATGCCTCCTCGCTACAGGCACAGGCAGTTGCGATCATGGGAGCCCTAGCCCACGCGTCCCTGGAGGGAAGGACCCGTGGTCATACACACAGACTCAGGGCAGCCATTGACTGTCTACAGCAAAGCTCACCCAAAGACAACATCTATCTCCCGACCACTGTCCTCACCATAGCACAGAGGATTCTTGGTCAGAAGAGAAGAATAATCATAAACTGGATACCTAGCCACATAAGCATCAGAGGGAATGAACTTGCTAACAGACTAGCTGATATGGCATGCCTCCAAATCCCATGATCATAATACCGAGCCGAAGAATCTTAAGGCAGAAGTGTAATGCCACAGCCCGTGCCTTCCTCCTGCAGCTTCACAGAGAGAAAACGAGATCCTCCCCCTCGGCCAGATGGTACTCAGACGACACAGGCTATGAGCCACTGGCACTCTCTGAAGCATCAACCGAGGTACCGATTCTAAGAATCAGACAAGGTTACCATTGCGCATGGCAGATTATAGAGCCAAATGACTATGCAGACAGGTGTTGCATGCACTGTGGCGAGCCGAACGCCACGTTGGTACATTACTTACAGAATTGTGAGCACACACAATTTCTGAGACAGGGTCCGCCCACAACAGCCGCCGGGCTGGTAAAGAGATTATGCCGCATGCTTACATCATGGTGGCAGGAGCGCCTGATGTCAGTCCCGCCACCACGGTAAGGCTAGAGTGTCAGAGAATAAAATGAGGCAACTATAAATAGCTGACACAGGCTGGGCCATGTGTATGAAGTGTGTAGTGGGAATGGGAGCAGAGAGATTGGAGGATGGATGAGGTGTAGACATGTTATCTTGGGTCATGATTAAATAGTTTTGAATGTCTTAGATAATTTCTGCAGTGGAGCTGGTTTGGGAGGTCTGAGGGAACAAAGGTTTTCTTATGAGAGGAGAAGAGGGGACAGATGTTTGAAGGGTGTGGGAGAGGTTGATGAAGGAGAGGATGGGGTAGAAGACGGGGTAGAGCGTTTAGCTTGTCTTGTGCGAGGAGGAAGAAGGGTAGGTACCGGGGAAGTAGTGATTGAAGTGTCTGGAATAGTGGCGGAGATTAGGATGTCTAGATTAGAATAGCAAAAGAATCTGACTGGGAGAGGGAGAGGATAGAAGTTAAATGAGGAAGAGATACTGGTGGAGATGCAGAAACATCTTGAGAGAAAAGGGGAGAGGCTGAGCGAAGAACATTAGAGTAAGGAGTGAGAGGAAAACGTCGTCGACGTGCTTCCTGTCTGGCTTCGCGTAAAGTAAGGTCAAGTTTTAATCTGAGAATTCCTACTTCAGTCTCAAACTTGTTGAGATGGCAGCCCCTTTCAAATACATACAAAAATGGCACACGTGCGTGGCTGTGCATAGCAGTTTGATCGATTATGACAAATCGACATCTAAAGGGCACAGTAGTGTTTGGCAGGCTGGCCTAGACGCCAACAATTCTGACACTGACGGGGGGGGGGGGGGGGATATGGTCGGACAGGAAGCGACTCCTCGCCAATGTACACATTAAAGGGAAGGTCATATCTACGAGATGTAATGTTGGCTTTATTGGTGTAGGACTTACGACGGCCTCTAAGGGGTATGGTGCAGCATTGTACTGATACTGAATCAGAGTCCATGAAGCAGGCGAGTAAGTCTTCTCCACAATCTGACAGGAATGGGTTTGCCAGTGAAGTCAGTTAAGGTTGATAATGCTGCAGCCTGGGATTCGGATGTAACTGTGACAAGGGGGGAACAATAGAGGCGTGTTGTCAGAGTAAAGGGTTGTGGGGGGATTACGAAAAAGTGATCTCATATGGCTAAGCTTAACGGAGTGCTCAGGATGTTTGTAGAAATGGGGACACTAGAAGAGGAAGTAGTGTTGAGTGAGGTAATATTGCCGAGTGGGAGATGATAAGGTTGCAGAGTAATAATAAGGGAGGCTGAGGTAATTGATGAAGAAAGTTGTGGGGTGGAGGAGATAAAAGTAAAGAATGTTGGGTGAGGTGGAATGTTTCCTGGAGATTGAGTTTTGACCTGGATGGATGATTTGGACTGGACTGATGTGATAGTAAGCACTGAGGAGGGGGTAGTAATAGGAGTGTTCAGTCGTGATCAAAGGAGAGCCTGGTGATGGGGAGAATTGAAATCAGTGGGGCTATCTTAATGACTGTATTAATGGTACAGTCTTTACTTCTGGCCATGGTAAGCCTAGGGTGTATTGGGGAGAGAAATAGTCCAGCCCTCAGGGTTCCCTTGAGGGGCAAGGGCTGGACAAAGAGGCCCAAAGAAGGGGTAATCCCCAGTATTAAGTCCTAGTCTCTGTCTCCTAAGCCCCCCCCCTCCCCCCAGGAACAACAGCATGGGATTTGTGGGTCAATTTTAAGTATGGTCACCATTGACCAGTGAATTCAGTTTTTCCTGTAGGAAAGAGCTTTTATGCTAGCCTTTGGTTCTAGTTATTTCAGATGAGCATTGGGATTACAGAACAGTGGATTGCAATAAATTCGAAAGTTTTGAAAGGTCATCATTAGTAAAGTAAAACAAAAGTTCATAGGATGTGAGGCCGGTTCCCCATGTCCACTTTTCATGGCCATTGTAATGTAATGATTTATTTCTAGAATGGAAAACTGCATTTATTATCAACTAGTTATAATAAATGTTGACAATAACCTATAGCTACTAATAAGTCTTCTGTTAAATTCTACAATACTGCAGCTTGAAACAATGGCTGAAATTAAACTATTAAGAGCACTGCAGACATCTCAAAGAAAGAAAAAAAAAAAAAAAAAAAATTACTTATTTACTTACAAATAATGTGTTCTGATAATTCTTTCTGTTAGAAATATTAGTAAATCACATTTTCTATTTTATATTTTTTTTCAACCAGGCCAAGACATAACAAGTTTTTTCTTGAGAAGCAATTGGTGTTTTATATTTACATATACCCTCAGGAATTCTATGGTGGGATTTAATAAAAGTAATCACTATCTTATAAGATATCTGAACTGGTTTCTTTGTACGCCAGCATAGATATGAAATATTTAATTATATATACATACATTACAATGGGCAGTGGAAACTATCTAAGGCAAATTTAAATTTGCCAATTTGCACAATATTGAAATAAAAATTGTACAAAATACTACCTCTTAGCTGCAGAACATTACACAATACAATTTATCAACACAAAATATTTGATTCTTAGTACTGTACATATTATCATTAAATATTTCCTAACATCTATAAATATATATTAAATGACAACATATTAATGTAAAGTAAAGTGAAAAAAAAAAAAAAATAATAATAATAAATAAAGTAATACTGCACATCAAAACTCCTTGGTGACAAATGCACAACAGGTAGAAAAATACAAAACACTCCTCCAAACTCGGTCATAAAATACTAGAAAGTATGCACACAAGCCACAGAAAACATGTACACATGGACAAAGGATCTCTGATCACTGCAATTGATCCACACATATACACACATGTACACATAAACATACTCATACACATGCACCTAGACAGTCAAACAACTCAAATGAACACAAATGCATAACAGACAGAAATTCAGGAAGGGTACCCTTTTGTGCCATGCTGATTCCATTCTTTAGGGGGGGGGGGGGCACTGACATTGGACACCTACATTTTACTATGGTGACAGTCTAAGAACAAGTTTGCCTCTAAGTACTGTCAAAATACCGATACCACTTTCACATTTTCTGTACACCCCTTAGTGAACCCTAACTGATTAAATTTTGACTTAAGCCAAAGTAAAAAGGAAAAATGCTAGTCTGTCTTTTGAGATTATATAAAATAAAAGGAGTGTCTGATACTGAATCATGAAACTAAGAGAATCCATCCTCACTACATAAATGTTTATTCTAAAAAAATATATAATTTGGGTATCTGTTAAAGTGATGTATATTAAAGTTACACTTCTACATCCTCTTACAAATGCCCATTCAATCTTCAGGAACTTTCTGCTTTGAATCTTGTATCTTTTGTACTGACAGTATCAAAAGTGTCACAGGCAGATAAGATACAGTTATAAGTGTTATGTGAATATCTTCACATAGTTCTATAATTTTTTCAGTGTTTGGAATGCTAAAGATTGGGACTAACAATAATTAAAACATACACTGTATTCTTTTTTAAATTGTAGTATGCTTTATGAAATGTCTTTCTACATTCTTGAGGTAACGTGGATGATGTATTAATCTTGTAAAGGTAACAATAATATTGAGTTTTTGGTGAAAGAGTTGCAGCTTAAAATAATGCCCATTCTTTTAATTAATTGACAAAAGTTTTATGTCAGTTTTCTACAGACAAGTATTTCTCCTCCCTAAGCCAGATAATGCAGTCTGGGAAGTAACTCAAAAAATTCATTATAGATGGGTCTCTGGGACTAGTTTATGCTTGTGGGTCTTAAAATAGGAAAATGCATGATAATCCACATAATATATGTTTCTAGAAATAAAATATATGTATATAATATTTTGAATATCTTAAAAGCCAGCAGCTAACTTGAGTATCTTTGATCTCACACAATTAGTAGATATAGACAAATACAGAAGCACACACACACACACATAAAAAAAAAAAAAAAAAAAAAAAATGCAAGCATTAATACAGCATGCATGCAAACATGCATCCCCCACACACATTTGACACACACTCACTCACACAATCACACATGCACGCACATGCACACCCACAGAAAATCTTATTTGATAAGATTGTGAATCCTTAATTAACTTTGATCTACAGGCTAATCGAACATACTCTTGATTCATGGCAGGTTGTTATTGTAATGGTACAGAATTTTTTTCTTGAAATATTACAAAAGGGGTCACTAAACACATATATTAGTGTCACTACTACGAAATGTATTTTTCTTCTCAATGTCCAAAAAACACCTGAGTTACCTCAAGAATATAAGGGTTATGAGTTATTGAGATGTTATGGAAAACTATAAACTATCCTCTGGGTATAAATCATGCATGGCAGCAGAAGGAAGAGACAAGAGAGCATAACTGCAAAAATACTTTGTTCCAGATGTCAGTATGCTCTCAGCTCCTGGCACTAGTCCCCAGCCACTGCCAACCATAATGAAGCAATTATCACGCATAAATGTAAAATTGTCATTTTTTCCAATGATGATGATATGCTCATTATTTGCCAGAGCCACAGTTTTATATTTGGCTTCTAGAGGGATTTGGAGCTTAGTCATAGAGGTCCAGCCCATCTGTGATTCTTTGAAGAGCGTTTCTGTGCCTGTTACTTTGGTGCGACCCTGAGCACTGGGGCACTCCAGTGGTCTTATGCCTCCAATCACATAAATATCTCCTTTATAATTAACTGCTGCTGCTTGCCTTCTCCTTTCTTTCAGCTGAGGACCAGCTACCCAAATCTGTGAAAAGATAAGTGTAAACAGCACTTCTATATTTTCAAGATGAACCTACATAAATGCAGTGTTCATATCACACATCTATTTAAACATTATTAATTATTAAGTAAGATATTCTTTGCTGATTTTTCAAAAACTTTCAGAGACTTTACTATTACTTAGTAAACTGGAGCTATTAGAATAAAATATTCCCCAAGTGATGTTATTGTTATTTAAACACAGCAATTTAGTCTGATGGTAATGCACTCATGACCAATAAGATCTAGACTCTTTTACCCTATAATATAATATAAAAATTGTAACATGATCCTCTAACCATAATTAAATACAACCATGTTAACATTTAACATGGTTTAAAATTTGGCCACTTGAGTCCATATATTGTATTCATAAAGGAAGAACATAATCTAACTTTGATTCAATTCTACTAAGAGTTTTACCAAGAGACATTTTTACAATTCCAAATTTTATAATTACCTCTTCCTTAATGCAGAATATCTCCACTGCATCCAACACTCTATAATATGGACTTCCATCTGGTAATTCTATCCAAGGAGAACCTCCAATAAAGTATATTTTTCCATCACTCACTGCCAGAGCTGCTCCATGCCTCATATTTGGAATTGGTGGAAGTGATCTCCACTTATTGGCATATATATCAAATTCTTCAAAGTTTGTTATTTGTAATTCACTCTGAAAGTAATCGAATCAGTAGAAAAAATAGTTAATTACAAAATGAAAAAAATAAGCACAGGTGCTAAAAATAAATCATTTGATAAGACCATACAATTTATATTAATTCTCCATAAGGTGACAGTAATTCCTTGTGAGATATATATCAATGATTACAGCTTTAATAATAGAATAATGTTTCATAATGTTTACCTCATTAATATCACATCCACCTGTTACATACAGCTTTCCTGCATAAGATACAACCATAGGTAGAAAACATGCAAATGGCATTGGAGCCATCAGAGTCCAGCTATTGGAGAGTGGGTCATATCGCTGAACATCATTTTTGGCTTCTCCACTCTTATTGCCTCCACCAAGAGCAAAGAGGTACCCACCTAAATATCGGGAAAACACATGGAAAGTAGTGACATATGACAGAAGGAAAGGCTCACATATTGTCTAATTAATGACTGGAGTGCTGGTAAACATGCATTGTCCAATATTGTCCCATCAGTGTTTAGTAACCAAGGAGTCAATTACCAGATCTATCTGACCTATCCTATATATACACCATTTTTTATTTATTAGAAGAAAAGTATTTATTACTATCATCAGTCATTAAAATAATAGTAACAACAACAGCAACACACACAACAACAACAACAGTAATAATAATAATAATAATAATAATAATAATAATAATAATAATAATAATAATAATAATAATAATAATAGTAAGAAGAAGAAGAAGAAGAATGATGATAAAAACAACATTAATAATAGTAAATACTACTACTACTACTACTATTAATAATAATAATAATAATAATAATAATAATAATAATATTAATAATACAGATAATAATAGTAATAATAATAAAATGAAATTAACAATAGACAAATAGAAATAAGAACTTTTTCAAAAAAATAAAAACAAACAAATAAATAAAATATGGTCAATAAGTTAGGGCAAATAGGGCTAATGACTGACTCCTTCGTGACTATACGCTTGTGGAGCCAAATATGTGTGAAATCATTCATATAAAGCAAAACCTTAGCAGTCGGTGCTAGTTCCCAGCATCTACACTTTAACCACTATCCACATATCCACTTTTACACTACATATGATTTTTTAGCATTAATACATGAAACATTAAATATGAAATAAGAAAAGAAGGACTAATCACTATGAGTAACCAAACAGAATTTTTATTTACCTTCCACAACAAGTGTAGGTTTAATTCTTGGGATACACATGGGTGGTAGCTTAACATGGGATCCAGAATATTTGCCTGAACTCAGGATATCCACCAAATATATACCACCTTCATCATCCCCACATGCAAGGACCGTTTTGGTGCCTCTTTCCCTGATGGACCTAATTCTCCTTGTCTTCTTCAGGGCATCAAGCACCATCATAGCTCCTGGGGAGTCCCATGGTGGTGTGGCAGCCCTCAGATCTTGTAAAGCCCTTTGAAACTTTGGATCGTACTTTAAGTCTGCAGATTCTCGCAAGCAGCATGTAACTAGGGATCTAGAAAAGTACATTTCCTAACTGTAATACAGCTGCATCAGAATATCATTTCCAAATATATACAACACTACTTTTATCTTCAGTGGTTTACATCATACTTATTCCTGTAAAAGAGGACTTACTCCACATCAGGTGATTTCAGCTGGTTGGTATTTAGCCATACTACTAGAGCTGTGAGAATATCTAATTCTGATTTAACTGCAAGTCCATCTTGTGACAAGAGATCTTTTAAACGTTCCTCACTCAGGTTACGAAACTCTTCTGTTCGTACAACTTCCCTGCAATAATCACCAATATCTTTCACCTGTCACTTAATATGCATATTCAATAATTAGAAGTTTCAGCCAAACATTATCATTTTCATTAATGTCTACAATGATTGCTGTTTAATAATCTTTAAATATTAGATGCATCACAATATTTCATACATACTTTTAAGATAATGATAAATACTGAATAATGGTTAATACTGAGTCCAGGAAGTCTTTGGCCTGATCCATGTCCTTGGGATAATGCCCTACTCAAAATTCTATTTTGCCAAATTTAGAATTAACAAAATGCTGTTCAACATGACTTGCCTGTATTTAAAGTGCTGGCAAATAAAATCTTTAGTAAAGCATACAAGTCTTGGACATGAAAATCTCTGTGCTAGTTCAAGTATGCCCAGACAATTTTCTGCTTCAATAATACTCATCAGGTACTGGACACACAGCTCCTGAAGTGTAAGGCAAAGAAAAGATAATTAAAAATAAAGCTTATCTGAAATTAAGTTCTTAAATTTTCTTGTTACGTAATAATAGGTATAAATGAAAAATACTGTAGCTTTTCAGAGTAAACTAGAAATTACTGTTTTGTTTTTTTATTGTCCATGAAACTAACTTTAAGAATAATGTACTATAGTTTTAGATTGGCAATAAGAAAAGCACCTAAGTCTAGAAGATAAAGGGCCATTAAAAACATGAATTTTTATTTGTTACTTTGCTAATTCCAAAATAATTTACTATAATACTGTTAAAGTGCAAGCAGTTTAAAGTACATGAAGTAGCCTTTAATGGCCATAAAACTTGAAAGCTTAATATCAAGTTGAAATAACATAGTTTGTCTTCCTAGTCAGTTAAACCAGCTTTGATAAAAAAAAATTCCAACATCCAAATGATAAGAAAAGAAGAGTTAGAGGAAATAATGCTTCAGACAATATCATACAGAAATAAGAACTCACTTTTAGCTCAGTCATTAGTAGGAGATCACTGGCTTGTAATATGTCTTGGATATTTTCAAAGTCTAGAACAATGTGACCAGTATAAATGAAATCAAGGATGACTTCAAAGGTTTTACAAGTGATTTCTAACATTGGCTCTGCAGTGCGATGTAAACCTTGCTGTGCATCCTCTTCAAACTCATACAAAACTCTGAAATGCAGAAATGTGTGATAAGAGAGAGGGGGAAGAGGGAGGGAAGAAAAGATGGAAGAATGGAGAAGGTTGAAAGGGAGGAGTGAAGGAAGGGGTGAATTGAAAAGGGGAGAGAGGCTTTCTATTTCTTCAAAAGTAGCTGACGCTTTATATATTCATAATACTGACTTTCAAGGAGCATTCTATTATACACTTAAATAGAAGTATACATAAGTACAAATGCTGACCTGAAATAGGGGCAACCAGCTGCAAGTAATGCACGACTAACTTTGATACTGCCATCTAAGAGTTTTACATTGCCATCACATAGGACTTCTAATCTGCGAAGTGATGCAAGTCCCCCCAGTATTCTTGATGCATGGAGAGATCCTGTTGAATATTCCTGCCTGTTCATGCTGGAAATTCAGGACTTCTCCTTTAATGGTAGAAAACCTGTAAGAAAACATTTATTCACTTATTTTCTCAATGCTTATATTCTGAAAACCACTACACTTGCTTTCTCCTTCACTAGGTCAGAACAATACGAAGATAATAATATTGACAGAAGTTAAGTAATTAATATTTAAATTAATGATAAAAAAAAGGATGATGGTATGTGATAATAATGACAATTAATGAATACTGTGAAGTTGATGTTATATAATAATAATGAAAATTAAAGAGAAATGTGATGATGATGTTAAATAACAATAATGACAATTAAAGAATAATGATGGGTTTCATGATGATAACAATAACTTCCTCATAATCATGGTAATGATAACAATATTTTTCAAACAATAACATCTATCAAATGTCTGCAAAATATGCTACAAAATATTAAGAAATAATTTTGGCCTATATTCAGCAGACTAGTTACAAATTTTCAAGATAGTGACTGCAATTCAGAAACCGATTATCCCTTATGATTTGGTTTCCTCATGGTCTTGCACTGCCTCAGATGAAGAGCAGTGATGAGAAAATTAAGATATTTAAATTAAAAATACAAATGAATGTAAACAATGTTTACAATTAGAAAAAAAAATGGTTAATCTTTATGATTTGGATGCACTGGGTTAAGTCAAATTGAAGATGATATTCTTATACAGAACTAAGAGTTGCAGCTGTTGAAACAAGAAATAATTTGCAAACACGAACTGAACACCACAAAAAAGGAAAAAATGCAGAAAGTGCCGCTTGCAGCTTAAATCCACTTGTGCTGCCGAGTTTCAGCTCTATCTTGCCATGCATACTGAGGTGAAGACAATGTTGGGGAGTGTTAGGGGGACAGCCCCATCAACCCTCTCCTCGGGCAAGGCCCAGTCACAGCAACTTAGATTGTTGAAGAAGCTTGTGACTTGGAGTTGGGGACTTAGTCTTTGGTGAGTGCGTCCATACTGTAAAGATTTACCAACAGTGGGACACTGCATGAGCAAAATCTTGTCTGCTAATGTCAAACTTAGTAACTGACTGAAGTCTTATACAGTACATATTATCATCATTAGAATGAATTAAAAGGCAATGCTAGGTTAAGTACTGTATCTGTCAGCAGAAATGAAATCCAGATTTGAATAATATCCTAAAATTCAAGGCTCAGGCTCCTTCACATGCAGCATTCCTCCTCGCAACGCAATGAGTGAGGTCACTGCTGCCGCTGCAACCCTTCCCTTGACATGCAACCTACGGTATCAGGCAAACTCTGTAATTGTGTATCAGTCGTAGACTCTAACTAAATACTAGTTACTGTACATTTTGTCCAAATCACTTACACAATTTGCCTCACACTCTGTCACAAAAGTCTTATTAACAACAGGGCCGATTACAGACAAAGGTTTGTTTGCTAACATTTTTAAGGGGTCACTATCAAAGGGTAGCTTTTAATTTACCAGTGCATCATTTTTACCTTCATCAGTGTGATTGTTACTGTTATTTTAATTGTCATGATCATTATTGATATCTATAATGATTTAATAATAATAATACTCTATTAGTATTGCTATAAAAAAATACCACTCATTCTACTACTACTACTACTACTACTACTACTACTACTACTACTACTAATAATAATAATAATAATAATAATAATATTATTTCTCTCTCTCTCTACTTATTACTTTCTCTCTCTCTCTCTTTCTTCTCTCCCTCTCTCTCTCTTCTCTTCTCTCTCTCTCTCTCTCTCTCTCTCCTCTCTCCTCTCTCCTCTCTCTCCTCTCTCTCTCCTCTCTCTCTCTCTCTCTCCTCTCTCTCTCCTCTCTCTCTCTCCTCTCTCTCTCTCTCTCTCTCTTCTCTCTCTCTCTCCTCTCTCTCTCTCTCTCTCTCTCTCTCTCTCTCTCTCTCTCTTTCTCTCCCTCCCTCCCTCCCACTTGCCTCATTTGATGTGATGGGGTCATCCCGATGTTCTCCGGTACCTAAGTTTTCTCGTACGTATGTGTTCTCTAAAATCAGGTATTGACATCCAAATACTGCAAGTCCGTGTGTAACTTTTAATAAGAACAGGCTTGTTGCGTAATGATTCTCTCTCCCCCCCCACTCCCTCTCTCCCTCGCTCTCTCTCTCTCTCTCTCTCTCTCTCTCTCTCTCTCTCTCTCTCTCTATATATATATATATATATATATATATATATATATATATAAATATATATATATATATATATATATATATATATATATATATATATATATATATATATATATATATATATATATATATATATCGCGAGAAGAACAACGAAGGGAAGTACAAGAAAACACACGAATATGCCGAAGGCCTTTTCGCATTTATTGCTTCATCAGGGCATATAAGACTAGAGCTACATAGAGGTATATATACAAGTACTAGGCGGTCAGGTCACCTCGGTAATGAGTTGTGCGACGACCTTGGCTAGTTCGTGGCTCCCTGTTGCGGTGTTGAAGTTGTTAGTTGTGTGTATGAACGCCGCTTCTACCATCTTCCTTTGTCGTGGGGGCAGACCTTGTTTAATAATGGAGGCCTGGGACCACTTGGGGAGATGGCTGTCGGAGTCGACGTGAACAACGAAGGCGCTCCTCTTGTGTCGTCGGAGGGCGCTGCGGTGCTGGTCGATACGTTGTTCATGGAGGCCACGTCCTGTCTCACCTATGTTCACCTTATCGCAACCACCACAAGGTATGCTATACACCTGGCTGCGAGGTCTGTTGTGGTCTGATCTCTTTTCCCTGACAATGTCTCCGATCTTCTTGCCAGAGGTGGTAGTTATCTTAAAGTTATCTTAAACTCCATCAGCGGTTGTCATCTATCAAGCACCATCGATATGATGGCTAAACTGCAAAACGTCGGGATGAGATGCAAAAAGCTGGTTAGCTTCGACGTCAAATCACTCTTCACCAACGTGCCGATTGACGGGGCCATCGAAGCTGCAGAAAGAACGCTGACGAGAGATGATTATGTCGCACTCGTCCGCCTCTGCGTGGAGTTTGGCCCGTTCGAATTCCGAGGACGTGAGTACGAGCAAATCCAAGGACTTGCTATGGGCTCACCTCTGTCAGCAGTACTTGCCCAGCTGTTTATGGAAACCCTCGAGGCTGACCACTACCGGAACATCGTGGGGAATAATGTAGTCTGGCTTCGTTACGTAGATGACATCCTTGCTGTAGTACCAACCAGAACGAACCTTCAAGAACTCCTCCACAGACTAAATGCAGTGCACCCCTCCATACAGTTCACCACCGAAGAGGAGAAGAATGAACAGCTTCCTTTCCTCGACACCCTTATCCATAGAAGACCTGACGGCCCGGTGTTCTCTGTATACAGAAAGCCCACTAATAAAGATGATTACATACACTATTTCTCTGCCCACAACAGTCGAACCAATGAAGGCGTGGTCATTGGTTTCTTCCTCCGAGCACTTAGAATCTGCAGCCCGGAGTTCCTGGAAGAGGAAATGCAGCACGTCAGCAACACATTC
>NC_051387.1:23506514-23511514 GCF_015228065.2 Penaeus monodon
GTTATTGATGTTATGATTACTAAATTGTTATTAAAATCTTGGTAACATTTAAGACAATGATATAATATAAAAGACCCTTTCCAAAAGTCAAGGAAAAGGGTAAACAGGTGAGATGACTAATGATGACTAATAACTGACTCCTTGGTGACTAAGCACTTGTAGAGCAATCTATGTGTAAATACAATATATAAACTTATATTACATTGGGTAAGTCATGTATTCTTGACATCCGTGCTGATTGGGTTAACAATATTCATCTATTGCAGGACATTCAACAGCATTAGAAATAGCTTTATGTGATATAATGAAAATAAAGGATAGAAAATAAATGAAAGAAATTCCTTTTTTGTACATCTTATAGGGAATGCTGGGAGTGTAATGGTAAGCATTGAAGTAGGCCGTTCTTCATGGCCTTCAGATAAGCCCTTCATGGCATTACTGCCTACAGTAGCATTGATGACCCCAGCAGAATGGCGTGCAGGCAAGAATTCAAAGACAGTCCGCATGTTCAAGAAAGGTATAATCAGTAATATAAGTAGATTTTGAATATTTTTAAAAGTTCCGGGAAAATAATGCTGTTATCATAGAATTTTAATTTTAATTGTGAATAATTTTAGAAAGATTTAACAACCATAAAAGCAAATATTTAATTGCAATTATTTTACTAACTCTCACATTGTGCTTTTACAAGCAAGTATTAGGCTAATATTTTCAGGTATTGCTTCTGGGAATATGCCTTAGGATCATAATTTTTATTTGTTTCATAATATGTCTACTCCTTTTTATTTGAAAGAGGATTTAGATCAGAACGCAGTCAAAGAAAAGTGGGATCGTGTTAGAATTATATGCACTCAGCCATTTCGAAAAGATGCACAGTTTGGACTGGCTCTATTTTGCCTCCACACCACTGATGAGGTAAATATGTTTGGAAGAGTACTAAGGAGCTTAATCACATTAGAATTATACCTCAAGTTCCATAATTATTATCAAAATGTAAGTGATTATCCTATAATTACAGTAAATTATTGCAATAAGGAAAACAATTGTAGCCAAAAATACTTTTGTTTAGCTCATATTATTGGGTTTAAATGTAAGTTATTATCTAGAAGTAAGATAGTGATTGTTTGTTTACCCATAAGCTCATTTCTTATGGAAACTGAAAAAAGTAATGGATAATCTCGGATTTGACATACCCAGATTTTACAAATATAATAAAGATGGGTTGCTATGTTCTGGTAAAAAGAGCAGTGAGGGAAATAAATCAGGGACTGTTTATTACAGAGTCATGTGCAGGATGAAGTGTCAGCATTTAACCCACAATGTGTTCCACCTCAAGGGACACATTCTGACATGAAGAAAGAAGAACTTGTTTCAAGAATGAACCTTCCAACTGTAAAGAAGAAAGTTATGTCTCAGAGGTATTTGTGTTGCTAAATATATGAAAAAGTAGAGGAAGGAATTAGCATGATGAACCTTATTGAAGGCAGAGTCATGATTATTGTATTGTATTTTGAGAGGATGAAAGTAAGGATAATTTTGAGAAGAAAAAGTTTACCAAGTACTTATTTACCTAACTAGAACATATTGATATCTCATTGGGTATTTATTGTTTATGTATTATTTTTCTTACAGCATAGGTTGGCTTGAGAATAAAGTGCTGACAAATGGTGAAGAAGCAAATGCGAGTAATCCCTTCACTTCCCCAGTCTCTCGAGCAGCTCGTCTTGTGGTCATGGCAACAAAGCCAGCAAGTAAGAGAGAGAGAGAGAGTGAGTGAGTGAGTGAGTGAGTGAGTGAGTGAGTGAGTGAGTGAGTGAGTGAGTGTGAGTGTGTGTGTGTGTGTGTGCGTGTGCGTGTGCGTGTGCGTGTGCGTGTGCGTGTGCGTGTGCGTGTGCGTGTGCGTGTGTGTGTCTGTGTGATAACATTTATGCTGCTAGCAATACCGATAGTCATCAAATAACAATATCTTTATTGCTATTCTTATGATAACTTTATTATTATCATTATTATTATGGTTGTTATTGTTATTATTTATTATTATTATTATTATTATTATTATTATTATTATTATTACTATTATTGTTATTATCATCATCACTCATTTTAATTATGTGATGATGATGGTCATTGGGATTCACAGTGTAGTCTCTGTGTTCTCTCTTCCCTTTTGTCAGATAATTCTCTTTCAGATAAGGAGAGTGTGGCTTCCCATAAGGCCAGTCTGGAATGTGAAGCTCTGGACTTCCTTATATCTCTTAACTTGAATATTGAAGAAATCAATTCTTTAAAAGTATCTGGTAAGGATTTTCATATTTATATTGGCTGTTTTTAATATTATTTCTCTATTTAGGTTATGTTTTGAATTGACGTCTATGCAAAAATGATATGCATTCTTCACTGATAGTCATTCCTGAGGGAAGTTAATAAGAATCACTTGTTTTTATCATATACAAGAGTATGTGGAGCTTTTGACCAATAATTAGCTCAATTAGTCATTTAGATTATATTTCAAGTTCACCTAGAACACTGGTTTCCAAACTGGGGGCCAAGCAGCAGAATGTAGGGGGCTATAATCTTTGGGCATCCACTTGACTGTTCATGACTGGTTTGTGCAAAGCCTTGCTGCCAGACACATGAGTAATACATCCCCCCCCCTTTTTCCTGTCTGTATGTGTAATTACCTTATTTATCTGATTGTGCATTCCTGACATGAAGCAAGACATTCAGATTTATTAGGATTGTAAATAATTTAATCTTAACATAATTCTAAGGTCTCCTAAGTTATGTTATGCCATTTTTTATTGTTCTGATTGAGGACATTTTTTATGCGCAATATGTTATTTCTTTAATATTGTTTCAATAATTATATGAGATGCGGCAAAAGCAAGCTACAAATTTCTTTATTGATAATAATTAACAAAACAAAACAAAAAAGAAATGAGATCAATAAAATTACAGGATTTGTTTGAGTGGTTTTTATATGGACCTAAAGAGTGTAGGACTACAGACAGTGATGTGTTATGCCTGGTGGTAGGCCATGGACAAGGACCATGTATGAAAAGTGGGTAACAACTAGAAAAAGTTTGGGAACCATTGATCTAGAAGAATAACATTTAATGTAATTGCTTACATTATCATGGTATTATTCACTACAACTTATGTTTCTTTATTTTCTAAGGTGTTCGTCAGCAGTTTGAACAGCATAGGCAGAAAATGTTAAACCATGATGAAAAAATTATATTTAAAGATATTGCTTTAGATTATGCTAAGAATAGATTAGAAAGTCTAGAAAAGAAGGTTGAAAAGTCCATAGAAAGTGATACTTGGAAGAACAAAGGTACAGCAATTAAGCAACAGAAGCAATTAAAAAAAGAAAAAGAAAATAAGTTCAAAGGGAACATTTCAAAAAAGAACATGAGCAAAAACAGTGATGAAGAGAAGAGAAAAACATTGGCTGCTATGAGCAAGCAAGTAAACAAGCCAGCTAATCTCCCTGTACAGCAGAATTCTCATGGAAAATTTACATTTAAAAAGATAGAGGCTCCTGGAAGTTCTCTAACATTGCTGAAGAAATCACCAGTCAGCAGAAAAGAACACCAAAAGAGTGACCTCAAAACTCAGTCACCCTCAGGTTTGTCTCGTAATGAGCTGGCTCTCTCTGATGCCAAAGTTACGCCTCCCAAAAGACCAAGGGGCCAGCCTAAGAAGTCAGTCACCCCAAAGATAAGAGACAGTAAACAGCCAACAGTAAATACATGGATAACACCAGTGGCCAAAAGAAAGAGAGAAGAGCCACACTTCTCTGATTCAGCTCAAGCTTCTCAGAAATTTTCAAAGGAATTAGATGACATAAGCAGTGGCCTTATTTGGACTGACAGTGATGATGAGGACATGAATGAGAAGAAGCAAGGAGGAGGATTTATGGATGACACAACTTCAGTAGTGGTTCCTAGACACACACAGTCTGGTAATGTCTTGGGCACTGCCCCATCTGACAAGTTTGGAGTAACACAGGCCAGGAAAAAGTCCAGAGGAGGTAGCGCAGACCACACCCAATCTGCAGTTTCAAGCTATAGCCACTCTTCAACAATGATGGAGTGCCCATTGTGTTCAGGTAATTTTAAAAGGTATTGTATAATTTCTTCAGTAATTTCAAATAAATTTTCAGAAATTTGGGGTTTCTCAGTATGGATCTTAAAAGTTCTATTATCTCTCTTCAGGTTTCTTCCATCCATCAAAGATCCAATCACATGCTGCTTCATGCGGTATTGTGATATCCTCAGATTCCGACTCAGATTCTGACTGTGGACAAAGAAGCAACAGGGGCAGTGAACAAAATCAGGTAGGCCTCTTTTCTCTTCCTTCCCTTTTTTTAAGGTATTTTATTTTATTTAAATAAGGTAGGCACTTTCTCCTTTTTTTTATCTTCCTTTATAAAAGTTATTTTTTTAAACTTTATATTTTCATAGTTATTTATCAGGAAAATATCCTTTTACTATATAACCTAATATTAAACTGATAAATGACACAGGGAAGTACTATAGAGGATATTTAATATAGTAATATATCCAACAGAGAGGCAGCCTGGAAGAGTGCCCTGTGTGTGGTGACTTCATCAACAGTTTGGACCTGCAAGAACATGCAGCAGAATGTGCTAATTCGACATTTGATTGAAAAACATTCAAGTCTCAAAGTTTTTATATTTTTTATTTTAAAATTTATGTTCAATATTAAAAGAGAAGAATATGTAACTTGAAATGAAAATCAGCATTTTGTATGATGATTTAAAATTTACACTATGTACGTATGAGTTACAATTCTAAAGAAAATATTGAAAAAGATTTAAAACAAGAAACAAATTTTATTATTACATATTTATATTAGTGTATACTACAGAATGAATTGACTCGCATGCAACCTGTAAAGTTTTAAGTAAACATTTTATGAGTGTTTTTACTGGTTTTAATATTGTTTTATTAATTGGTACATTTATCAATGCA
>NC_051387.1:23521514-23534014 GCF_015228065.2 Penaeus monodon
AATTGAGGCTATTAGTGCTCATGTAAGGTGATGGGTGATATCTTAAGAGGCTTCAATATCAAATAAGTCATTAAATTATTTAGTTACATTTACTTATTTATTCTGAAGGCGTTAAGTGTTCCTAGGAGTTTGGAGCGTTGCGTTATTTTGTTGTGTAAACCTCACGTACACTTGATGGATGTGTCATCCGGGAGTTTCAACAGTGGGAGTTGGCAATTGTGTCTTCTCCTTTGGTCATGTTTTGGTGCTGTGGAATCCCCACTTTTCCCTCTCCTTTTTATAATGGTTCTTTTTGTCTGCCAGGTTCTCCAGTTGTGAAGTGTTTCATATAGAATTCAGGTTAATTAAATTACTGATTTATATACACCAAATTTACACAGAAAAGCATGCATGCAAACATACACAGACACCCATGTAGTTATTCACACAAGCATAGCTGATGCACATGCATGCAGTGGCATATTCATAGTGGACAAACATGCACACTTTCAAAAAGTTAATAATCAAACAAAATTAAAAAAAAGAATAACAAGCACACTGGTATAAGAAAAAGTTTGTGTAATGTTCAAATCTTTTCTTTCTGAGTAGTGATGATTTTCTCTCTCTCTCTCTCTCTCTCTCTCTCTCTCTCTCTCTCTCTCTCTCTCTCTCTCTCTCTCTCTCTCTCTCTCTCTCTCTCTCTCTCTCTCTCTCTCTCTTTCTCTCTCTCTCTCTTTTTTGCAAGGTTACCATTTCTTACAGAAGCTATAGTAGAAGTTAGTGAACCCATGTGGTGTTGAGGCTGATTTTAATGTAATATCTTGGTATTATGTAACATTCCTTGTTTTGATAATTTATGGCTAAGTATGAGTGTGAATTCCATCATCATTATCATTTATTATTATTGTTTATGTTTTTTATTATATTTTTATCATTGTTATCATAATGGTGATAATTTATTATTATTATTATTATTATTATGATTATTATGATTATTATGATTATTATTATTATCATAATCATTTTTATAATTATTATTACTACTACTACATTATAACTACTACTAGTAATACAACTACTTCTACTACTACCACAACCACTTAGATTTTTTTAGTATTATTAATATTATTATTACTGTTATAACTACTACTGTTATTGTTATTGTTGTTGTTATTATTATTTATTATTATTATTATTATTATTATTATTATTATTATTATTATTAATTATTAATTATTAATTATTAATTATTATTATTGTTATTATTATTATATGTAATACTATTATTATTATTGATTATTAGCTGCTTTATATTATTGTGTTGCTTAATTTATTTTTTTATGATTGTGAAGAGGGAAAATAGTAGTAATATTAAAGATAATTATGAGGTGCAGCAAGTCTGGGAGATAATCATACTTGTAGCGAGTCTTA
Source organism: Penaeus monodon (assembly GCF_015228065.2). Taxonomy (NCBI): domain Eukaryota; kingdom Metazoa; phylum Arthropoda; class Malacostraca; order Decapoda; family Penaeidae; genus Penaeus; species Penaeus monodon. The sequence goes on from NC_051387.1 coordinate 23,522,925, forward strand.
AGTCAGGGAATGATCATTTGCTTATCGTGACCGTTTGCTTGAATTTGTTGAACATATGTTGCCCACCTGTTAGTCTAGATTTTATGGGATTGTCATGATGGCTTGTGTCATAGATGCGAATGGCGGCAAGGACAAAGATCTGCTACGGTGATTGTCAGTGACTGAATCTCTATATGTTCTCTCTGTATGCATGATATTATTTGTCCACTTGTAGACATATCCACTTTTTTGTGTTTGTGTGTTCGACAAGTATTAAACAGATACATGTACACAGATTGACAAATGCCCACATGCAAGCACATGTGTACACACACACACATACACACAAACACACCACAACACACAACAATACAACACACATACACACCACACAAACACACCAACAAATACACACACACACACAAATACCACCACACTACCACACAACCAAAACACACACATCACAAAACACACACACACACAATCACACCACCAAATCACACACATACACACACAAACACACACACATACACACACACACACACAATACACACACACACACAAATACACACAAATACACATACACACACACACAAATACGCACACACACACACACATATACGCACACACACACACACAAACAACACACACACACACACACACAAACACACACACAATCACATTGTACAGACAAATCCATCCATCCATGGATATAGTAGATATACATGAGTCACATGAATTTACACAAAGAAATGAAGAGAAAGGTCGGATTGCTGTCCCTTGTATGAGAAAGTGTCTTGCAAGAATGTACAATTGAGTACCACAGGTATTAATTTCTTCACAGTTGCAGTGATACACTGCTTTATGATTGCATTTCTGATTATATAATGTGTCAATATTCTCCATGTACCATATTTTATGATAGATCTCTTGTAATCTTTTGCATATGTAAATGAAATGAACTTCTATATTTTTAATGAAAATGCTGCTTATTATTTATTTGTATGTATAAGATTTGCCTGAGTGTTTATGAACAATAAATTTTGTTTTCTGATTTGGAGTGGTCATATGTAAAATGATTTTTCCCCCCAGAAATTAAGATTATAAATTTTTTCTTGAAATGTAATTCATATGATATTTTTTAAGTATCTGTGAGTATTTATGCATGTATATGAGATATTAGTTTGATTTCAATAAACTGAATTGATTTTTTCTGGATAGGTAAGCTTGAAATGTATGTTTGTGAATGGGACCCAGGGAGTAGGGCACTTGATGAATGACGCCAAGAAATCCACATACTCAGAATTCGAATGATTTGTCCATTGTGTGAATGACAGTGAAAGTGCCTTCAGAATGATGGATGTGCTCTATCCAATTCTGTATCTGTTCACATTTTCTTTATTCTCCCTTTTATATATATGATATATAAACATGGGTGCTTCCTCTTCATTTAGAGTTGTATTTTTCCTCATGATAGTGGATGTGAACTCCTGTATGTTCGGAGATGTTTCCAGTTTTGATCCTCCTTTAAATAACTGTTTATCCAAACCTGTTGGAGATTGGCAGCATAGAATTTACTGACAGTGCCTCATCTTGAAAGCTCAGGAGAGTCACGTTCCTGCAGAATATCAAAATAACAGAGTTAGGTTTTATTAATAAAGCAGTGAAAATTTGTTTTGTTTCCATTTTCCTCATTTCTTATTTCCCAAAGCATTTTTTATCCTTTTCACTAAAAGTAGTGGAATGAAAAATTTTCATTCCACTTCCCGCCAGTTCTATGGTACTGGAATCGTAAGGAATAAAATTTCTGGAAAGACGTTCTACCAAGGATGCATGTTATGTTCCCATCGACACTAGGCACAGTAGAGATTAGGATTCCTTCAACCTGGCCTGCTAAATTAAGACAAATGCTAGAGTCTGTAAAGCTTTTGGTGCTTGTTCTGATAATCAATAGAGCTATGTAAATAAACTACTGATAAATGTATGTCATTTTTTCTTAAAATTATAGAACTGAACTTAGGTAAATAATATGCACTTTCAACATTTTATTAACATTTTGAGAAAGTAATTGTAGTTTTCAAAATTAGCAAAAGTTTTTTTTATTTCTTCAGCTGTTAATAATGAACACTTGGTCTCCAAGGTTGAGTTCTGTTAAAATTAACTGGTTGGAAGTTTCATAAATGTATTATAAGGAGGAGGATATATTAGAAACATTTTCTCAAATATTGGCATGCATTTTAATTTTTTTCTGCACTACAATTGAAACGAATAAAAAATGTAATGAAAAATGAATAATGATTATTGAATGTATAGTGAAGAATGTTTTAAATTCTTGGTGATGTTAATGTCAGAAAGCATCTTGATCTGAATTTTCTCACAATAGACCTAATTAATGAATACAATGAAAATGTGTGATTAATACAAGTGGAGGGGGGAGACAACTTTTATAAGAATTGCAATTCTAGAATTAATAACACTAAATTTCACAGTATGCCCCAAACAACCAAAGCAGACTTTGGTTAATGGTATTATCTTCTCCTTTGTTATTCCTTTCATTTTTATTTACAAGCCCCCCCCTCCCTAATTTCCTGCCTGTTGTTGCAGTGGCGAGGGGGTTCTTAGAAGATGGAAACTTAGGCCTAATTTCCAAGGTAGGCGATCACCCCTACCTTGGAAATCACCACTCGACTCGACTAATAATGCACGCTCTCCTCTTTTTCTACTTTTTTTTTCCTTCTTTTCTCCAGCATCATCTGTTATCCACACTCATTAAGGTGTGAGTGAAAAGATGAAAGGCTGAATTTGCGCCAGTCATGAATGGCCTAGTTTAGCCATGGGCACGGTGTTCCCCTATTTAGTTGTCTAGCCCATACCATGCAAGAGGACCCTGAGAGGTAGAACATTTTTCTCCCTAATATACTCCAGGTTCACCATGGCCAGTAATGAAGATTTTGTACCTTTATTAGGGCAATGAGGCTTGCCCCTTTATCAGCTGGCCCTACTGATTTTAATTCCCCCCAGTTCCCTGTCCCCAGGCTCTCCTTTTATCACAACTCTGAACACTACTACTACCCCCTCATCAGTGCCTACTGTCCATAGTACTACTTTACCCAACACCACTCCTTCCACAAGGCTCTGTCCTTTACAACCCCCCACCTCTGCAAATCATTTGCGTACTCTGTTTTGTCCAGTCAAATGGGGTTGATTTTTGGAGATCCCCTCTACAGCCTCTTAACTCTGAAAACGCTCTCCTCTCCAACCAAGCCCCCAAAAACATATAGGCAAAATTTCCTGCTCCAGGCGCTCAAATTGCTCTTGCCTTGTCACAGTTGCATCCAAATCCCAAGCTAAAGTATTATCTACTCTGACTTCACTGGCACACCCATTCATCCCCAACCTCATCCCCCCCTCAATACTTATACTAGAACTGTCTACAACAAAGATTAGTTAGACTGTGAAGAAGCCTTACTTGCCTGCCTATGATGCAGTATCAGTACAATGCTACACTATTCCCCCTAGAAGCCACTGCAAATCCTCCACCAATATTGCTCAGAAAACTTTCTGTAAACATGACCTTCCCCATGATGTTTATAGTAGTAGAGAGTTCCTCCCTGTCAGTGTTAGAATTGTTGGCATCTAGGCCACTCTGCCAAACACTGCCATTTCACAGCTCAGTGCCCTCTTATGTGCCCATCTTGATCATAATCAATTAAACTGCTCTGCACAATCATGCAATTGTCTGTATTCTATAGGGGCTGCCCTACCGACAAGTTTGAGTCTGAGATGGCAATTCTCAGATTGAAACTTGGCTTCATTGTGTGAGACCAGATGGGAAGCATGCTAACAAGGTTTTTCTTGTTTTCTACTCCAGTGTTGCCCTACACCCTGTCCCTCCCTCTCCATCTCTAGTTGTTTCTACATCCCCTCAAGTACCTCTTACCCATCCCTCTTCTAACCCCTCTCTGTCCCTTGACAAGTCAAATTATTCTGCCATTCTAAATTCAGACACCTCAGTCTCTACCACTATTGTACATCCAAATACTCCCATCTCTACTTTCTCACTTCCTACCTCTCCTTCTCCTCACCTGACTTATTGCATAAGACAAACTAAACATTCCACCCCCTCATCTCCTACTGCATCCTCTCCTACATCAGTCTCTTCCTCCACCCCTCAAACATCTGTCCCCTCTTCTCCCCTTATAAGAAAACCTTTGTTTCTCAGACCTCCACTTCAGAAACTCTTGAGGAAATCAAAACTTTGTAATCATGACCCAAGATAACATGCCTACACTTCTTCCATCTCCCAATCTCTCTGCTCCCTTTCCCTCTACACTCAAAGTGACTGGTGACATACATCCTCCTCCTACTCATGTTGCCCTTATGCCCCTTCCTCCCATCTCCCAGTATCTTCCATTCCCTCCTGCTTCATCAACTTTGATCTATTTACTATTTACTAACCCTCTTTGCCCCTTTCATAGTATACGAGTATTGACATATTGCACATTTAATTGTCAACATGGGAAGGAAGCAGAACATCATGATTGATTTTTGTAGAGCAGAAGGCCGTTGCTGACAACACTTTTCCCTGTTGTGATGGTTAAGAACTTTTCATATGGCATATTCACATGTTTTCTCAGAGGCACATTATGGGTAAAACCAAGTTCATTTTTTAAGAACTATATATTTTACTCAGTTATGTTAAAGCCACTCATTTGACTTTAAAACAAAAATACAATCATTAGACAGACTTTTACACAAAATTATCTGTTTTGGTTGTAGGATGCTAGTGACCCTTATCTGGCCATGACATATATCTTGATCTTTACAATATCTTGGCTGTAATTTTGATATATAGTGACATACTAACACACTCAAATATATGTATAAATTCAAAAAATAAAATTTATTAATAGAAAAAAATGCCAGAATGGCTGTTTTATAGAATAGTTTTGATTATATAATTGACAAAGATAAATTTATTATTATTTCATCTGCATCAGATCCTAATAAAAATAATCAGTGATGTATATATAGCCTTTGGTGTTCTAATAGCAGGAAGTTTTTTTTACCAAGTTATAGAAAGGAAAGGAATAAAGGGAAATTAAATAACTTGCTTTATTATGAAGTCATGGTAAAGTCTTTGTTCATTTCTGCACCAAGATTCTGTTTTGTTCAGCTTAACCATGACATATTTTGTCAAAACATGTATTGATAATAAATCAATCATCTATTTAGCTAACGGCTCATAGCCTCTGAAATCCAGATATGTGGAAAAGGATTATAAACAAAATTATAGCATTCAGAGGCAGAGCAATTGGTTTATGAGTATAAAAGGTTGTAATACAGTGTTGATTTAGGATGCAGGTTACTTTTAGTCTAATTAACAAATAAGGAAGATTTTAAAACAAATTCCCTTGAACAGCTTCGTCTGTTTTTTGTAGTGATTTATATACCTTTCGTAAGAACATTCAGTTCGGGAAAGATTAAAACATGAACTTGTATTTCATTATTTTTCTCTCATTAAAGGTAATTATTTGATTATAAGTATGAGACAATGAATAATTATGAATTTAGTATATTTGAATATTTTTTTTATTTTTTTATTCCATGGTTTAAAATATGTTTATTGTGTTTGTTAATTTCATGTTTGTATATATTTATATTTTATTTTATTTTAAAGCAATGCATTTCAGTGATATTGTGCATTAATGCATCTGAAACACTGTACCCTAATCACATGATATTTATATGATCACAAAAGTAATAATATATTTTTCTAAAACTTTCAGGTTTGCAGTAATGGCAGTCTCTGGTAATTACTACTTTGCCATTGTAGGGCATCATGATAACCCAATGTTTGAGATGGAGTTTGCCCCAGCCAACAAGGAACCAAAGGTTAGATATAGTGAATAACAAAAAATTGTGTGAAACATCAAGGCACTTATTTGTTAATACTTTGAAATATAAATACAGGAAATAGGTTCATTTAGTTTATGAATATCAGAAAAATTCCTTTTTGTTTTGGGAACACAAAATTGAACTTCAGCTCCTTAATGGTTATTGATATTTTTATATTTATTTTGCATATCTCTTTATTTTTCTGTTTACAGAAGGAAGACCACAGGCATCTGAATCAGTTCATTGCTCATGCAGCACTTGATCTGGTTGATGAAAGTATGTGGACTACTAGTAATATGTACCTGAAACTAGTGGACAAGTTCAATGAATGGTAAAAAGAAAAAGTGTTACTCTAGTTGATAATTATTAAGATGCCTCATTTTTACTTTATATTGATCCTCATCTGTTCTTTGCCATATTTACTAATAGCATTTAATGTCATTATTAATACAAGATAGTTCAGAGATTATGCATGATGGTTAATAAAATATGATGATTAATGACTGATATTGCAGGTATGTGTCAGCTTTTGTCACTGCAGGAAGAATAAGACTGATCTGCCTACATGATGTGAAGAATGATGATGGCATCAAGAATTTCTTCATGGAGATGTATGAAACATATATTAAGGTAAAGTATTGCAGGATTGTAAAGTACACTCATACATGTGTTGTAATCTAGTATTTCCACATTTTCATCTTGATTTTCTTTCCAATTTTAATGTACCTTCTTCATATACTGTATATGTTTTTCTTTTTATCATTCAGTGTTCACTTTTCTTTTTATTCTTTTTTAATCAGTCGGTATGATTTGTAATTTTGAAATAAAGATGTTTGTTTCAGCACTCCATGAATCCCTTCTACCAACCCAACAGTCCCATCAAGTCAGCAGCTTTTGAGAAGAAAGCACACTTTTATGGCAGGAAATATTTAACTGGCTGAGAAGATCATCAACTAAGGGAATTGTATTGATCACTCTGCCTGCTGCATTGACAGAAATTGAGGAAGATTTTTGGCTGTCCTTTTCAACCCTGGTAATTTTCCTTAGGGCTGTTAGGATACGATGTGAAAAGGAGTGCGTTTCAGTGATATCTTGTGTTAATGTTTCTGATATTCTTTGGATATGCTCTTTGATTTACTTACATATGTGAAGATTTATGGATGCCTTGTTTCAGGTGAAAGTTGATTATATAAAAGTAATCATGCAGACAGTCCTTTAGAGATGATTACAAAGCTTTAGAATCTTCTAATCACTGATCACAGAGTATAACTTTATTTATTCTTATAGACTTCATAGTATTACTGTTAAATGTATAATTAGCATTTTGTTAATTTTTTGACAAGCAAATACATATATTGGTAAATAAAGAATGTAACATTCTCTGTTTTCTTTTTAGAAATGTGTCAGATTTGTGAAAAATACAATAAGTTTTCAGCAAGGTTGATATATATATATATATATTATTATATATATATATATATATATATATATATATATATATATATATATATATATATATATATACTTATTTATTTGCTGTAATTTCAGTTCATTAGAAAGGATGGCAAGAGTTTGGACTTCAGATATTGTTGATTTGGTTACAAAATTGGTCAAATAATTCTCAGTGTCTTTTATTTGCTTGTTTAATTGTACATTGATGAAAAGATCTGATCAAGGCTCAGATATATCCAGTGTTTGATAAGATATTTATGTATTACAAAAATTGTCAATATTCTCATGTCTTTTATTCTTGTCGAATTACATGATAAAAATCTTGTACTCAGATATATTCCACTGTTTATAGATTTATTCGCATACATCCATTGTTTTTTTATGACAAGAGTCTACATTGAACATAATACTGTTCCAATTCTTCTATCTACTGTCTCTTCTCTATCTTCCATCATCATTGTTCTTCTTGGTCTATACATGCGTTCTCTTCTGTCTACCTCTCTCTCTCTCTCTCTCTCTCTCTCTCTCTCTCTCTCTCTCTCTCTCTCTCTCCTCTCTCTCTCTCTCTCTCTCTCTCTCTCTCTCTCTCTCTCTCTCTCTCTCTCTCTCTCTCTCTCCTCTCCTCCTCCTCCCCCCTACTCCTTTTCCACCTCTCACTCCTCATGCTCCCTCTCCCTCCCCCTCCCTCTCTCTCTCTCTTGCTCTCCCTCCCCCTCTCACACTCCCCCTCTCTCCCACTCACTCCCACCTCTTTTTCACTGTCTCTCCTTCTGTCTCTTACAATTTATTTAAGTCACATATGACTGGACATACATTTGTAAATAGCTAAAGGATGTAATTTAACAACATCCTACCTCAAAAAATTGCACAACAGAAAGCATGGTAATGTTTTAAATAATAAAACATTACTAAAACAAAGCAAATGGGTAACCATGTATTTATGAAAGAATTCATTGTAATGGGTGCAAAATGACTTGCAGTTAAAATTGTGGTCCCTACATAAACGCCTTTCTATGCAGAATTCTGCAGCTTACCCCCCTCAATCCCTTGCTCACTGTCTTGGGGGGAGGGGGGGGGGCTTAGAGAAAGGGACTTAGGCACACTGTAGGGGATCACCCCTGCCATGGACCTCAGCCCTCGCCTCAACTAATTTTACATGGTCTTTTCTTCTCCTTTCATTTTCCTTCTCTTCTTCATCCCCTTCTGTCCATGTATCCTATCCGTTAACTCAGTTTTACCCTTTTCGCCACAAAATTTTATCATAATGCTCCCTACTCCCTTAATAGAAGCAGACGGGGTATTCGTACTGCGATGCCAAAGGTAAAATTCTTAGACCGTCGCATGACGACCTAGTGCGAAAACATCTCCCAAGTATGTTTTCATTAATCTAGAATGAAAGTTAGAGGTTGGAAGGCGATCAGATACGACCCTAGTTCTAACCTCAACTCCTAACAACCTTTACCTTATGCTATACCCCATCAGCTCCCCCTCTCTACCTTTTTCCCTTTCATATTACCCTCTAGTACTGTACAAACTGTAACTTTGCCCTAATCATCAACTCATTCCTAACCATATCTCGACGATAATGTTGGTTCTCGCACATGGTCCAATATGGTTAGCACGAACTCGAATTCATGGGCGCCTATGATCCACGATTTTCTTCGGAGGACCACGACTCCATGTGCTTCTTATAGCACGCAGGTCAATTGCCTTTTGAACAGCGTGTAAAATATTGGGGCTAAATCGTTGTGAGGCGTCAGCAATCATGGGTGATCTCTCTCTCTCTCTCTCTCTCTCTCTCTCTCTCTCTCTCTCTCTCTCTCTCTCTTTCTCCCTCTTTCTCTCTCTCTCCTCCTCTCTCCTCTTCTCTCTCTCTCTCTCTCTCTCTTCTCTCTCTCTCTCCTCTCTCTCTCTCTCTCTCTTCTCTCTCTCTCCTCTCTCTTCTCTCTTCCTCTCTCCCTCTCTCTCTCTCTCTCTCTCTCTCTCCTCTCTCTCTCTCTCTCTCTCTCTCTCTCTCTCTCTCTCACCCCTCACTCTTTTTCTCTCTTCCCCCCTTTCTCTCTCTTTACCCCCCTCTCTTTCTCTCTCTTATCCCCCTCTCTCACTCTCTCTTTCCTCTCTCTCTCTTTCCCCCTTTTCACCCCCTCTCTATCTATCTATATATCTATCTATTTATCTATCCCTATCTCTCTTTCTTTTTCCTTTCTCTTTCCTCCTCCCACTCTTTGTCTTTCCCCTTCTCTCTCTTCTTTCCTCTCTCCCTCTCCTTTCCCCCACTCTCTCTCTCTCTCTCTCTCTCTCTCTCTCTCTCTCTCTCTCTCTCTCTCTCTCTCTCTCTCTCTCTCTCTCTGTAAGAGTCTATGAACCCTTAATACAATAGTTGTGACCCAAGTTGGCTGGTCATGATTTGCTCTTCATCTCGTTCTTGTGTGCATTGTCCTTATCTTCATGGCTACTCGTCCCTGTCGTCCTCTTCTTCCTTGTCCTTGGTATAATCCATCGTCCTCGATGTCCACATGTCAAGGTCTCGCACAGGTCCTCCTTGACTTCGGATTGATCTAGACTTCCTCGTAGTTCTTGTCCAGGCCTAACTCAGCGGCGTCCTCGTCCACACGTCCTCACAGATCTCGTCCAGGTCCTTCTCGGCTGCATGCTCGTCCACACGTCCTCGTAATCTTCGTCTGGATCTACGGGCGTCCGGGCAGGGGCGTCCTCTTTGGCATCTCAGGGCGGCTGATACCTGTGCTGACGAGCTCCTGGAGCTTGACTGGATCTGCGGGCATCTAGGCAGGCGGCACCCATTCACAGCATCCTAGGGCTACTGGTACCTGCGCTGGCAAGTTCCTGGTCCTTTACTGGATCTACGGGCGTCCCGGCAGGCGGCGCTGTTCCACATCATGGGGCGGCTTAATTCCTGTTCTGACGAACATCCTGGCCTGCAGGCTTCTGGCGATCTTCCGGTGACGTCCTTCCCACAGCTCCTAAGGTGACCGTTTCTGCAGCAGGGTCCTTCGGTGCCGTGTCGGTTATCATCGGTCCGACTGCTATATATAATCGGGGAACCAGGTCATACATGTAAGGGCCAAGGTAGTAAGAGAAAAAGAAAGACAGCAGAGAAGAGGGGGTGTTAAGTACCACTAGCCAGTTATCTATATAAATTTGCAGCTTTTAATGTTCGGATTTTACTTTATTTTCATCTTTTTGTGTGTGTTTTATTTCATAAAGATAAAGAAGAAAAGAGGAGAGGGAGACGTCAGTAGCAATCCGCATGGACCTGGCTTGAACTACCAACTGTCTCTGATAGATATGAGAGTAGATAAGGGAAACGACAACGGCAATCCGCTTGAACCAATCATCACACAGAGAAGAAACGTGTGTAAAATAAGAAATTGTACATCATGTACGAGTCACTCGTCACAACTGACAAAATCGCGGGCAAAAGAAATACATCATAGATCTTTATGCCTGCAACTACGACAGCAACAAACCCTATTAATGAAAAGGTTTCTTTTGCTCTGTGTGGATGAGTGAGAAAGTGTGTGTGTGTGGTCGACAGCGAGCGTGAATGAGAATGAAAGTGAGAGTGACCTCACACAGAAAATGTATGACAAACACAAAGATTACTGTTCAATATCACAAAACTGATGAATTAGCAATGCTATTAATACAATATTATTTCAACTACCACACTGAATTCAACACTTAATGAATGGTGACATGAAAAAATATTTGCAAGCTTTCTAGCAAGCAAATCTTCTCGG
>NC_051387.1:23539014-23546514 GCF_015228065.2 Penaeus monodon
GGGGACACAGCTGTTTACCCTCGGCTACCCCCTCCAAGCGTTTCTTGTTATCGCGGAAGGTGAGGTCATGACCCAGGCGGTCAACAGCTGCCCGGCCGGTCTCTTGATTAATGGATGTCACACTGGCTCAGGCAGATTCCACTATTAATAGATGTCACACCTCTGCAATATGGCATATGCATAAATCTATTTCTGTACCAATAGACGACATGGTTGTTTTCCACATGGCTCCAAATCCCAAATAAGAACCATTTGCTCAGTGAGGGCGTAAATGACGATGTTATCTGACCTCGCCTGACCTGACAGTTCATGCTTAGCACCCTTTACCATGCTAGGTTGACCTGACAATAAAGAGTTACGCCATTATACCAGTATCACTACCCCTGCAAAGCCATTATAAAAGGGTACTGTACCATTATATCTGGTGGCAGCGGTGGGATACTGGTATAACGGCGTAACTCTTAATTGCTAAGAGTACCACACAGTATGGGAACACACAAGACGATGTCTAAGCGGGGTCACGTGTCATGAAAAGAGAGAGAGAGAGGAGAAAGAGAGAGAGATGGGAGAAAGATAGGGAGAGAGTAGGAAGAGAGAGAGAAAGAATGAGGAGGAGAAAGAGAGAGAGAGAGAGAGAGATGGGGGGGAGAGAGAGAGAGAGATGAGAGAAAGAGTGAGAGTGAGAGGCAAGAGATAGAGAAGGTCATAGTGAGGTCATGACCCAGGCGGTCAACAGCTGCCCGGCCGGTCTCTTGATTAATGGATGTCACACCAGCTCAGGCAGATTCCACTATTAATAGATGTTACACTCTCTCTCGCTCCTTCTTGCCCCCCCCCACTCTCTCTTTCTCTCTCTCTCTTTCTCTCTTTCTTTCCTCCTTTCTCTTTCTCTATCTCTTGCCTCTCATACTGTGTGGTACTCTTAGCAATAAAGATTAACGCCGTTATACCAGTATCCCACCGCTGCCACCAGATATAATGGTACAGTACCCTTTTATAATGGCTTTGCAGGGATAGTGATACTGGTATAATGGCGTAACTCTTTATTGTCAGGTCAACCTGCCCGGAGGGCTAGGCCACCTTACCACACCAGGCGCTAAACACGAACTGTCAGGTCAGGCGAGGTCAGATAACCTCGTCATTTACACCCTCGCTGAGCGAGTGGTTCTTATTTGGGATTTGGAGCCACATGGAAAACAGCCATGTCGTCTATTGGTACAGAAATAGATTTATGTATATGCCATATTGCAGAGGTGTGACATCTATTAATAGTGGAATCTGCCTGAGCCAGTGTGACATCCATTAATCAAGAGACCGGCCGGGCAGCTGTTGACCGCCTGGGTCATGACCTCACCTTCCACGATAACAGGAAATGTTTGGAAGGGGTAGCCAACAGTAAACAGCTGTGTCCCTATGACCTAGGATTGAAGGGACCTAGCAAGACCCGAAGGAGTCAGTCCGAGTCCGTTCCCTGAACCGCGAACACCTTCCCCCTTAGCCCGTAGGAGCTGACGCCGCCTCTGCCACGACTACCGCGACAAGATCAGCTTAAAACTATGTGTCTGTTCTTTCAATAAAGCTGAATCAGACACCGAGTTTCCCTTTGGACCTGCCAGATAATATAGTGGTTTTCTAGTATAATTCAAATTAGAGACCATTATACTCTCTCCTCTCTCTCTCTCTTTCCCTCCCTTCTCCTCCCCTCTATCTCCCTTTCTCTCCCCTCTCTCTCTCTCTTTCTTTCACTCTCTTTCTCCCTCAATCTCTCTCTTTCTTTCCCCCCCTTTCTCTTTCCCCCCCCTCTCTCTTTTCCTCTCTCTCTCACTCTCTATTCCCTCTCTTTATCTCACTTATTCCCTCTCTCTCTTTTTCTCTCTCATCTTCCTATCTCACTCTCTTTCTGCTCTCTCACTCTTTCCTCTCTCTCTCTCTCTCTCTCTCTCTCTCTCTCTCTCTCTATTCCCTCTTTTTATTTTGCTCTTTTTCCCTCTCTCTCTCTTTCTCTCTCTCATCCTCCTTTCTCACTCTCCTTCTGCTCTCTCTCTCTCACTCTCTCTCTCTCTCTCTCTCTCTCTAACGGGTATTGTACCCTATTACAATGGCTTTGCAGAGGTAGTAATACTGGTATATGGTGCGACTTTATTAATAGGAGGTCAGATAACATCGTCATCTACGCCCTCGCTGACTCAATAGTTCTTATTTGGGATTTGGAGCCACGTGGTAAACAGCCATGTGGTACTTATGTATATACTACATTGCTTGGCCACCTACTCACGCCCCGCCCTTGAGGCGTCTTAGAATTGCCTCAAGAGTGACCGAACTTGGCTGGTCGTCTCGTTCTCGCGTGCATTGTCCTGGTGCATCTTCGTGGCTGCTCGTCCCTGTCGTTATCTTCTTCCTGGTCCTCGATGTAATCTGTCCATCCTCGACGTCCACACGTCCTCAAAAGTCTCGCACAGGTCCTCCTTAACTTCGGATTCCCTGTAGTCCTCGTCTAGGCCTAACTCGGCGGCGTCCTCGTCCACACGTCCTCACAGATCTCGTCCAGGTCCTTTTTGTCAGCTTGCTTGTCTTTTATGTCCTTGTAATCTTCATCTGGATCTACGGCGTCGGGCAGGGGGGGCGGCATCTCAGGCGGCTGATACCTGCGCTAACGAACTCCTGGAGTTGACTGGATCTGTGGGCGTCCACCAGGCGTCGCCCACCCACAGCATCCTGGGGCGACTGGTACTGGCGAGTTCCTGGTCCTTCGCTGGATCTACAGGCGTCTCGGCAGGCGGCACCCATCCACTACATCATGGGACGGCTTAACACCTGCTCTGACGAACATCCTGGTCCGCAGCCTATGGCGATCTTCCAGTGACGTCCTTCCTACAGCATCCTAAGGTGACCGGTTCTTCAGCAGGGTCCTCCTTCGGTGCCGTGTCAGTTATCGTCGGTCCGACTGCAATATATAGTCAGGGAACCAGATCATACACGTAAGGGCCAGATAACAAGAGAAAAAGAAGGGCAACAGAGAAGAGGGGGTGTTAAGTACCACTAGCTGGTTATTTATAAAAATTTGCAGTTTTTTTATTTTGTTTTTTAATTTATTTTCGTCTTTTTTTTTCGTTTTGTGTTTTATTTTCACAAAGATAAAGAAAAAAATAAGAGAGGGAGACGTCAGTAGCAATCCACATGGACCTGGCTTGAACTACCAACCGTCTCTGACAGAAATGAGAGTAGATAAGGGAAACGACAACGGCAATCCACAAGGATTTACTTGAACCAATTGTCATCACACAGAGAAGAAATAAATGTAAACTTGTACATCATGTATGAGTCACGACAGACAAAATTGAGGGCTAAAGAGATACATCATAGATCTTTACGCTGGCACTAAGACAACAGCAAACCCTATTAATGAAAAGGTTTCAGTGTCTTTTGTTCTGCATGGATGAGTGAGTTAGTAATTGTGTGTGTGTGCGTGTGTGTGTGTGTGTGTGTGAATGACAGCGAGCATGAATGAGAGTGCATGTGAGAGTTAGTGTTCATTATAACAAAACTGAGGTAAATTAGCAATGCTAGCTATATAAAATTATTTCAACTACCACATTAAATTCAACATTTAATGATATGTGATAGAATATACACAATGGTGTATGAATGGTGACGTGAAAAAAAAATATTTGCCAACTTTTTAGCAAGCAAATCTTCTCGGGGTCAGAAAATCTGAACTGCCGAGGTACATGTCTAGCTATACATGTTAGACTTTATCGACGGGGGGATCCTATACCCAAAATGCCATACCTTGAAGAACCGAGCTAGGAAAACCTATAAATAACCTGCTCTTTTCTGCGTATCTGTGATGGGCGCTCAGGATATTCCTTACGGATATCTACATTATCACGAATCACACGATCGCCTGGGATATACCCAAAACATGCAAGCGACGTCAAGAGGGTGAGAAGGGTGTGATTAATAAGCGAATAATTATTCTAGCTTAAACCCTAGTCCTACATTAATTAACGGATGTAACCGCGGGTCACACCGACTCAAAGTTGCCGATCGAATGAATAACTTCAGTTTTACCTGCTTTCGGATGTCTGAGCACAGATCTATTAGGCGTTCACGCAACCCCGGGATATATTGGCAATCCTGTGCACTATGATATGAGTGAAGATCCTACGCTATACTCAAAAAGGTAAATTTTAATAAAATCGCGTTACAATCTCCGTTCTAGCGCCGATAGAACGTGTCACCAGAAGCAATGTAACGGGTGCTACAGTTAATCCCTTAGGTATTAACAAAACAGCAATAACCAAATGAGAAAGTGAGGTCAGGTCAAGACGGGAGAAACAAACCGTTATATATTGACCTTTTCCTCATCCCAAGTGACTGCAAGCGAAAGAGAAAGTGGGGTCAGGTTAGGGCGAGGGGAGGAAATTATATTCTTGATAAGATAAATCACGAACGCATTAAATCCGTTGCAGTTGAAACAACATAAATCTCTAAAAAGTAGAGAAATTAATTAACTACTTAACTAACGAATGATATTCATGTTTGTTGACCACATACCGCAATCACACGAATAATGCGATCTAAGGTCAAAAGAATAGTGTGAGAACGTGCCATTTGCTGTCATTTAGCATTTTTATCCAACAAAACCAACACAACACATTTATGGGAGAAGGAAGGGAAAAGAAATAAGAAAAGGGTCCAAACGTGTACTTACGTGGGGTTTTTTTCTTAGACATTTCTTGGAGTGGTCGAGCGGATTTTCTTCTTTTCTTCGGAGGTGTTCGTGCTGCAAGCCAAAAGGACGCAGCGTCCGCCCTGCCACCAGATATAACGGGTATTGTACCCTATTACAATGGCTTTGCAGGGGTAGTAATACTGGTATATGGTGCGACTCTTTATTAATAAGAGTACCACACAGTATGGGAACACACGAGACGATGTCTAAGGTAAGGTAAGGCAGTATGCTGGGTCACGCTTCAGTTCATCCAGCCCTCAGGGCGAAGGCTAGGCCAACCTTACTGCGTCGAGCTCTGGTCACGAACTGATGGGTCAAGCGAGGTCAGATAACATCGTCATCTACGCCCTCGCTGACTCAATGGTTCTTATTTGGGATTTGGAGCTAGGTGGTAAACAGCCACGTGGTCTATTGGTACTTATGTATATGCTACATCGTACACTCTCTCTCTCTCTCTCTTTTCCCCCTTCTCTCTATCTATCTATATATCTATGTATCTATTTATCTCTCTCTCTCTGTCTTCTCTCTCACTCTCTCTCTCTTCCCCCCCCCTCTCTCTCTTTCCCCTCTCTCTCTCTTTCCCCTCTCCCTCTCCTTCCCCCCTCTCTCTCTCCCTCCCCCTCTCTCTCTTTCCACTCTATCTATCTATCTATTGATCTCTGTCTCTCTGCCTCTCTCTCTCTCTCTCTCTCTCCTCTCTCTCTCTCTCTCTCTCTCTCTCTCTCTCTCTCTCCTTCTCCTCCTCTCCACATCTCTTCTTTCCTCCTCTCCCTCTCTGTTCTCCTTCTCCCTCTCGCTCTGTCTCTCCCCTCTCTCATCTCTCTCTCTCTTCCCTTTCCTTCTCCCTCTCTCTTTCTCCATGCCTCTCCCTTTCCTTCATTCACTCATTATCGTTCACTCTCCTTCCCTTTCCCTCCTTTCTATTCCCTCCCTCTCCCCCCTTCTCCCTCCCCTTCCTCCTCGAAACAAGCTACCTTTAATCCATCCAAAAGTCGGGATGCCCTGATGAATTTAGACCAATTTCTCTGACATCCTGTCCCTCTAAAACCTGTGAAAGAATTCTTTTCACTCGTCTGCTCCATCAGATCAAAGATCAAATTCATTCATCAGTCTTTGGTGTCCAAACATGGAAAGGAACACAACTATGTTTAGCCCAGTACCTAAATGGAAGTAATGCACAGTCTTCTTACTTTATAGATTTCAAAGGAGCATTCGAGAGCCTCTCCTATTGCAATCCTCCATGAATTAACTCAAGCTTCTGCTATGGGTAAAGGATTATCTGTCCTTGAGATGAGCAAAAATATGGTACCAAGACACCTACAGTGCTTGTCCCCTTCACTATTTAGCATACTTATGCACTCTTTTTTCAAGTTCAGCAGTGAGTTAGGAGACCTATGCACCTTCACATCCTATTCTAATGACATTCTCATTCAGGTCTTTGATAGGGGGGAATATGTTCTTCGGAAGGTTCAGCAAAAATTGTGCTACCCTTGGACTCATGATCAACCCTATCAAGACTAAGTATATTTCCAGATCTCATAAACTGCCATACATTCAAAGGTTAGGTGGACAAGTTATTGCGAAAACTGACACCTATAAGTATCCGTGATACATTATGCGAGCCCTTGAAGTCTTACAAAACAAGGAACAGGTCTTATCTTTGATATGAAAGGTTTTTACCAACTAGATGATATGTAAATAATGTAAACACAATGACGCAAGCCCTCAGGCATGTATAACCAGTATTTGACTGACATCCCTCTACAAAAATAGAAGCAGTCTGGGTAGATACTAAGCATCTTACCCTGGCTCTTTGCAGGATATGTACACTGTTCTGTAAATATATATATATATATATATATATATATATATATATATATATATATATATATATATATATATTATATATAATACAACTCATCTCTTTAACAACAGTCAGGACTACAATTCAACCACCCTACACACAACACATCACAAATATTTCATATTGTATATGCTTTAGTATATATGATATGTATCACATATTACTTTCAGAGATTGCTCGTTTACCTTTTCTATCAAATCAATCATCTTTTTTTCCTTGACTCCCTCCTGACTTCTGCTTGGCCTCCCTTGCTAGCATCATTGCGTTCTTCCTGCCCGGGCATCTCTCCCGCCTTTCCTCGTACACCCTCTGACCTCACTCTACCTCTCCTTTCTTCAGCCGACCTCTAACCTTCGCCTCTCTCCTCCCTCTCCCATATATATCATATATATCATATTTACTATATATCTATAATTTATCTATCTATACTACTATCTCTTCACACACCCACACCACACCACACACTACACCCACACACACACCACCACACCATATATTATATATATATATATATTATATATATATATATATATATATATATATATATATATATATATACATTTCTATTATCAAATCAAATCAAATCTTTCTTTCTCTCTCTCTCTCTCTCTCCCTCTCTCTCTCTCTCTCTCTCTCTCTCTCTTCCCTCCTTTCTCTCTCTTCCCCATTCTCTCTCTTCCTCTCCTTTTCTCCTCCCCCTCTCTTTCTCTCTCTCTCCCTCTCTCTCTCTCTCTCTCTCTCCTCTCTCTTTCCTCTCTCTCTCTCTCCTTCTCCCCTCTCTCTCTCTATCTATATCCCCTCTCCCTCTTTATCTCTATCCCTTTCTCTCTCCTTCCTTTTCCCTGGTTTTCTCTCTTCGTTCTCACCTTCCTCCCCTCCCATCCCTCTCCCTCTTTCTACT
>NC_051387.1:23554014-23561325 GCF_015228065.2 Penaeus monodon
TGATAATAACAATGATGGTAATAATAATAATACTACTAATGATCATAATAATCATAAACATAATAAAGATGATGATGATGATAATGAAAAATAATGATAATAATATAATATATATATAATAATGATATTGTTATTATTATTATTATTATTATCATCATTATTATTTTTATTATTATTATTATTATTATTATTATTATTATCATTATTATTATTATTAACAACAACAATGATAATAATAGAATAGTAAAAATAATAATAACAATGATAGTAGTAATAATAATAATAATAATAATAATAATAATAATAATGATAATAATAATAATAATAATAATAATAATAATAATAATAATAATAATAATAATAATATAATAATAATAATAATAATAATAATAATAATAATAATAATAATAATAATAATAAAAATAATAATAATGATAAAAATAATCATAATAATGATAATAAAAAAGAGAATGATAACGATTATAATAATAATAATAATGATAACAATAATAATAATGATGATGATGATGATGATGATGATGATAATGATAATGATAATGATGATAATAATAATAAATAATAATAATAATAATAATAATAAATAATAATTATAATAATAATAATAATAATAATAATGATGATGATGATGATGATAATAATGAAAATACTTCTACTACTACTACTACTACTTCTAATAGTAATAATAATAATGATAATGATAATAATGATAACATTAACAACAACAACAATAACAACAGCAACGTTAATAATAATAATAATAATAATAATAATAATAATAATAATAATAATAATAATAGTAAAAATAATAATGAAAGAAAATAATAATAACAATAGTAATGATGATAATGGTGATAATAAATTATAACAATAATAATAATAATAATAATAATAATAATAATAATAATAATAATAATAATAATGATAATGATAATAATAATAATAATAATAATAATAATAATAAAATGATGATAATAATGATAATGTTGATAATAATAACAATGATAATAATAAAATAATAATAATAAAATTATTATTATTATCATAATAAAAAGTTTTGATGTTTATATTAAACATACTGATGGTTAAATAAAAAGTCTATTGACGTGTCTTTTAGTAAGTGACGAAATCTACCGTTTTTTCCTCCAATTTCGCTCAAACAAACCATTTTACAGTAAGTGTCCTTGCAATTCAAAAAGTAGGTCGAGCGACATTGAGTATGATAAGGTATACAGGTGAATTTTGAGATAATATATCTGTTACCGTATTTAGTATAACCGCAAGGGTGCTAAGTTTATCTGTATCAGAAATGAAAGTGTATTTTTATTCATTGGTTGTCATTATTGCAAAACAAAAACAGGACATATTATTGGAACCAACCCAATTGTCTCGTAATCGCTTGCGTAACAAAACTCTTTCCAAATTAATTGTTGACATAAATTCTATATGAAAAATAAAATTATTTGATATCATAATTTCACAGGATAAATATAATTGTAATATAAAACCTAATTATATTTTACTTTTTGAAAATCTGTAAAGTAATACCACACTTGAGAATCATAACATGGCTGACAGACGCGGATCAGCTGATGCAGAACCTGAGTCGCGTCCCGATCCTCAATTTTGGCAGCAATAATGACGTAATTTCATCCCAAAGGTCACTCCAAGCCTAGCCTGACTCAAGAGTGAAGGTATGTGCTTCGGCAAGTATTCGAAGAAGATAAAAAAGCATGCGAAAAGGGAGATATCGAAGTGTTATTAGCAATGGATGGGCGAGAGAGGAGAGAGCTTTCGAGGTTTTAAGATTTTTTTCGGTCTTTAAGATGACGGGGAATTCGAAATTTTGGCTTAAAGCGAGGGGAGCTGGGGGATGAGGGAGAGGGGAAGCCAGGACAGGTAATGTCAGTGGCCAGAAATGTGTTTTTTAGCCTTAAGAACTGGCATAAGTGATCCATGGTAAGTTTTGCATTGCATAGCTGTTCTTTTGGATATTTCGAAAATCTTTGTCGTTTTCTTATCTTTGAGCCATTTACCAGCTGATCTCATTCCTTTCTTCATCTTGTTTAATTTCCCACTCACCCTCACTCTTTTCTTCCTCACATTTCTCATTCTCACCCTTGTTCCATTGGTTTCCCCTCTGCTCTTTCTCAGTTTTATCTGCCGGCCATTTTTTGTGATGCAGAAAACTCCTTATTGTTATGTTACGCCTCTTTCCATGTATTCCTTTCTATCGTATGCCATAACCTCATCATTGTTACTACCACTAGCCTTGTAGTCCTTGTTGTTAGCATCAGCATCACCACTGTCGTCGTCGTTGTTATCATCATCATCATCATCATCACCATCACCATCACCATCACCATCACCATCACCATCACCATCACCATCGCCACCACCACTACTAGTATTGTTACCATAACCTTTGCTGTGAAGGTAATCATGATTATTCCCAGAAATAATGTTGAAAACTGTAGCGCTGTCCAAGTTTCATTTATACACATAATATAGGACAAACTATACATGAAAAAAGTAGATCACTGAAGTTCTAAACTTTTCTTTGATGAGAGAGGTGCTGAAGATTTGAAATAAATTTTGTATAGAATTTTTGCGTAAAAAAAAAAAAAACATGAAAATATAACTGATTTTAACCAGAATACATATGGGTTGTTAGCCTTTGCTTTGCTTATTATTGTTATTATTATTTCCATTATTATTATTTTTTTGTTGTTGTTGTTATAATTATTATTATTATTATAATAATAATAATTATTATTATTATTATTATTATTATTATTATTATTATTATTATTGTTATTATTATCATTATCATAATCGTAATCATAACCGTAACCGTAATCGTTATCGTTATCGTTATCGTTATCGTTATCGTTATCGTTATCGTTATTATTATTATTATTGTTATTATTATTTTTATTATACTTATTATTGTTATTTTATTACTACTAATTTCCTTTTTTTTTTTTATTTTTTATTATTATTATTACTATTATTATTATTATTAACAATATTATTATTATTATTATTATTATTATTATTATTATTATTATTATTGTTATATTATATTATATTATATTATATTTTATATATATATATATATATATATATATATATATATATATATATATATATATATTTTTTTTTTTTTTTTTTTTTTTTTTTTTTTTTTCTTTTCTTTTCTTTTTTTCTTTTCTTTTCTTTTCTTTTCTTTTCTTTTCTTTTCTTTTCTTTTCTTTTCTTTTCTTTTCTTTTCTTTTCTTTTCTTTTCTTTTCTTTTTCTTTTTCTTTTTCTTTTTCTTTTTCTTTTTCTCACCGTAGTCTTAGCATGATACTTAATTGTAGTTTTCATGTTGTGATGCTCTTGGAGTGAGTACGTGGTAGGGTCCCCAGTTCCTTTCCACGGAGAGTGCCGGTGTTACCTTTTAGGTAATCATTCTCTCTATTTATCCGGGCTTGGGACCAGCACTGACTTGGGCTGGCTTGCCCGCACAGTGGCTAGGTAGGCAATCAAGGTGAAGTTCCTTGCCCAAGGAACTTCATGTGTGCATGGATGCACCCACGCACTCACATGCAGCGATTGGTGTGTGCACTTGCACTGATTTACATAATTTTAGGTAAATCAAACCTAGGTACGATGAAGTTCCTTGAGCAAGGAAATTCACCTCAAGTGCCTGTTGTTGTTGTTATTATTATTATTATTGTTGTTGTTGTTGTTGTTGTTGTTGTTGTTGTTGTTGTTGTTGTTGTTGTTATTATCATTATTGTTACTATTATTTTTTTTTTATTATTATTATTATTATTATTATTATTATTATTATTATTATTATTACTTTTATTATTATTATTATTGTTGTTGTTGTTGTTGTTTTTGTTGTTATTATCATCATCATCATTATTATTATTATTATTATATTATTATTATTATTATTATTATTATTATTATTATTATGAGTAGTTGTGTTAGTATTGTTATTGCTATTTTTCTCATTATTATTATTGTTGATTTTGTTAGTTGTTATTGTTATATTTATCATTATCATCATTATTATTATAATTATCACTATAATTATTATTATCATTCTTATTCTTATTCATATTATTGTTACCACCACCCACCACCCACCACTGCTACTATTACTATTACTATTACTACTACAGCTACAACAACAACAACAACTGTTTTTAATACTACTATTACTGATGGTAATAATGATAATGATAGCAGTAATAGAAATTATAATGATGTTATTAAGTAAAGTTAGAACTGTAATGATAAGAGTAATAGTAGTAATGATAATGATTATAGTAATAGTAATTGATAGTCATAAGGAAGATGATATTGATAATAATGATAATAATAATTATTATTATCATTATAATTATAATAATTTTTTTATTATCTCTATTATCATCATCATCATCATCATCATCATCATCATCATCATCATCATCATCATCATCATCATCATCATCATCATCATTAATATTAATAATATTATTGTTATTTTTGTTATTACCAGCATCATCCCTACTACTATACTACTATTACTGTTATTATTTTCATTGTTATTATTATTATTATTATTATTATTATCATTATTATTATTAGGATTAGGATTAGGATTAGGATTAGGATTAGGATTGTTTTTATTTTTAATGTTGCTGTTAGTGGAGCTGTCATCATCATCACCGTCACTATTATTTTGGCCATTTATAACTGGTAATTTCATTGGCCTTGTCACTATTATCATTATTATTAATGTTATTATTATTAATATTATGACAGTTATTATTATCATTGTTGTTATTATTGATATTATTATTATTATTATTATTATTATTATTGAAGTAGTAGCAGCAGCAGCAGCAGTAACAACATTGTTATTAATATTGATATTGTTATCAGTATCATCATTAGCATCTGTTTCTTCTTCTTCATCATCATTATTATTATTATTAATATTGATATTATTATTATTAGTAGTAGTAGTGGTAGTAGTAGTAGTAGTAGTACTATAATCACCATCATCATCATCACTATCGTTATAATTATCATTATCATTATCATATCATCATTATAATCATTATTATTGATATTATTACTATGGTAATTACTGATCATAATACTTGTTATTGCCGACTCCATCAGAGCGTCCTTAGCCTTAAGAATTCAGAGGTCTGTCAGTAATTTGTCTTTAAGTGCCTCGGAAGTGCTTGCATCATATCCCTCGTTCTGCAACCCAGCTCAGTCTATTAAGGAGGACTGGATGATGAGAGAGTGCAGGGGGGGGGGGTTGAGCTTTGCATACTAAGCATGAGGCGTTGGAGTCTGACTCATCTGTTGAAGACACTTGATATGGCTAGTTATTATCAGCAATGACATGGGAAGCTTAGAAATGTGCAGAAGAATTGTTGTTTTGTTCAAGTTCTAAATGTTACCTTTTCTCATTACTTTTCTGTGGATGCAAATATTACACTTTTTTTTCTTCTTCTTTTTTTATATTAGTATATATATACATATATTTCATAAGTTTTTTTGTTATTTTAATGTTTTATTGTAATATTTTCAATGCTATACATTTTTATTAAATTCTCCATCAGTAAGGCTTATAAGCATAACAATTTACTGGAACAAGTTTTAAAACGACTCTAGTGGTAGATTAAACTAAATATATTTTATTTTCCAACAGAAGGAGATTGTGTATGAATTTTTGCTTTTGGCTTTTTCTTTATCATTGAAATGAGCTTGTGCCATTTCAGGTGCGGGATGGAGGCAGAGAAAGTGACAGAGTTCATCTCCTATACACAGGCTGACCCAGTCCTCGCTCGACAAATTTTGCAGAGTAAGATTTTAGGGCAATTATGTTATAATATTTATGTTTATTGATAATTTTTTTTTTCTTTTTCTTTTTGTACAGTAGAGATAGAACTTGTATATTTAGCTTATATACATATATGTATATGTATGTAAGTCTATCTAAATCTGTCTATATCTATATCTATCTATCTATATATCTATATCTATATCTATATCTATATCTATATCTATATCTATATCTATATCTATATCTATATCTATATCTATATCTGTCTATCTATCTATCTATCTATCTATCTATCTATCTATCTATATATATATATATATATATATATATATATATATATAATATATATATATATATATATATATATATATTATCTCTCTCTCTCTCTCTCTCTCTCTCTCTCTCTCTCTCTCTCTCTCTCTCTCTCTCTCTCTCTCTCTCTCTCTCTCTCTCTCTCTCTCTCTCTCTTCATCTTTATCTTCTACTATTATATAATATATATATATATATATATATATATATATAATATAATATATATATATAGATATATATATATATATATATAGTATATTATATAGTTATATGTATGATTAGTATATTATATATATATATATATATTATTACTATCTATACTATCTATCATTAATATATATATATACATATATATATATATATTATATATATATATTATATAATTATATATATATAATATATACTACACATAACTATATATTACTATATATATATATATATTATATTTAATAATATATTATTATATAATATAATACTATATATATATAATATATATATATAATATTTATAATATATACAAATACATTATAATAATTATATATACTTTATATATAATATAATATTAAAATTATATATATATATATATATATGTATATATATTATATTATATATATATATATATATATATATATATATATATATATATATATATATTATATGAAATAGGTGTTTGGAAATGTTACTAACTAAGATATCTACCGGTAGGTGAGAATTGGGATGTAAAGGCCGCTGTGCAGCTCTTTTCGGTGCTAAGAGGGGCCAGTCCCTTTCATCACTCAGGGTCGGTGCGAACATCTGCTCCCCCCAACTTCAACCCTTCAATTAAGCCTCCTGTAGCTCCCAAAACCAGTCCTAGTTGACCACAAGCCAAATGTAGATTTGAGATATGCAGGCGATGTACGATCAGCAGCACCAAGATTGGCTCCCTTGCCACCTGCAAGAACAAGGAAAGTTGCTGTATTGCCGAAGCTCCCACATGATGGATCAGCAGCATTGTCATCACCTCACCTCCTTCCTCCAGTGGGACAGGACAACCCCTCTAGTGGAAGCATGCTGATAGACACTTATAATCAGCAGGGGGTGACACCGCTGCCAAGAACTGGTAGCTTGCCACCTCTCCAGAAAGGTCTTGGTG